>NW_026068248.1:207056-213145 GCF_014885135.2 Alexandromys fortis
CCTCCTCCCATTTCCCTCCCCCTTCCCCCTCCCCCTAAAGAGAGAGCAAACTATCTTTTTTCATTATACATTCCAATCCAAGTTCCTTCTTCCTGTCTTCCTCCCATTCCCCCATTTACCCCCCACTTCATCCCCCAATCCACTCCACAGAGAGGGTAAGGCACATTGCTTTGGGGAAGGTCCTTATGTCTATGTGTTGCTTTTATTGGTTAATCAATAAAGATCTCCTTTGAGCCTATAGCAGGGCAGAACATAGTTAGGTGGGAAAACTAAACTGAATGCTGAGAGGAAGAAAGGTGGAGCTAGAGAGGTGCCATGCAGCTGCCATTGGAGATAGACGTGCTGAAACTTTACTGGTAGGCCACGACCTTATGTGATATGCAGATTAATAGAAATGGGTTAAATTAATATGTAAGAGTTAGCCAATAAGAAGCTAGAGCTAATGAGCCAAGCCATGATTTTATTAATACAGTTTTTGTCTGATTATTTCGGGTCTAAGCTAGCGGGGTGGCCAGGAACGAACAAGTGTCCCCTATGTCCAACAGTTATTAGGAGAGCTACACTGACTTACTTCTGAGGTCTATTTGACTGGAAAATCTCTCTGAAACCTTTTATTCTGAGGTAATGTCTAGCTTTGAAGTTGAGGTGTATTTCTTGTATGCAGCAGAAAGATGGATCCTGTTTTTGTATCCTTTCTGTTAGCCTATATCTTTTTTATTGGTGAATTGAGTCCATTGATATTAAGAGATGTTATTCACCAGCGATTATTAATTCCTATTTTTTTTTGTTTTGGTGGTGGTGGGGTAGTGTGTGTGCTTCTCTTCTTTGGATTTTGCTGCTGTGAGATTGTCTATTGCCTTTGTTTTTGTGGATGTAGCTCAATTCTTTATGTTGGAGTTTTCCTTCTCATACTTTCTGTAGTGTAGTGAATAAGTGTTGTTTAAATCTGGTTTTGTCATTAAATAACTTCTTTTCTTCATCTATTGATTAAAGGTTTTACTGGGTATAGTAGTCTGGGCTGGCTCTGTGGTCTCTTTAGTGTCTGCAGAGCATCTATCCAGGACATTCTGGTTTTCAGAGTCCATTGAGAAGCCGGGTGTGATTCTGTTAGGTCTGCCTTTATACATTACTTGGCCTTTTTCCTTTGCTGATTTAAATTTTCTTTCTTTACTCTGTATGTTTAGTTGATTATTATGTAGTGAGGGGACTTTTTTGTTCCAGCCTATTTGATGTTCTGTGTGTTTCTTGTACCTTTATAGGCATTTCCTTCTTTAGGTTGGGAAAGTTTTTTTTTTTTTTCCTATGATTTTGTTGAGTATGTTTTCTGTGCCTTTGAGCTGGGATTCTTCTCTTTCTTCTATTCCTATTATTCTTAGGTTTGGTCTTTTCATGGTATCCCAGAGTTTCTGAATGCATTGTGTTAGGAATTTATTGGATTTAACATTTTCTTTGACTGACGAATCTATTTCCTCTATTGTATTTTCAATGCCTGAAATTCTCTCTTCCAACTCTTGTGTTTGTTGGCAATGCTTGTATCTTTAGTTCCTGTTCATGTTCCCAGATTTTTCATTTCCAGAATGCCCTAGGTTTGTTGTTTCTATTTCAATTGTCAAGTCTTGAACCATTTCCTTCACCTGTTTGTATTTTTCTTGGCTTTCTTTAAGGGCTTTATTGATTTCTTTCAATTTTTTTTGCTTGTCTTTTCCTCGATTTCTTTAAGGGAATTTTTCATTTCCTCTTTATGAGACTCTATCATCTTCATGAAGTTATTTTTAAGTTTGCTTTCCTGTGTTTCAGCTTCATTGGTATGATCGGGTCTTGCTGTTGTAGAATCACTGGGTTCTGGTTGTGCCGTATTGCTCTTTAGGTTGTTGAGTATATTCTTACACCAGCGTTTACTCATCAGCTCTTCCTACTGTGGGGCTTGTGGAAGCTTCTATTCTTTCAAGTAGTGTGGTTTTCTGCTGTGCCTACGTACTCTGCTGGAGTTGGAGGGAAGGACCGACCACATACAGGGTGTTTAGGTGCCTGCTTGCTGTCATGTCTGGACTGGACCAGAGCAGTGGAGCACCACCAAAGCTGGAAGGCTGGGCTCAGCTGCCTTATTGATGCTGGGATGGGAGGCAGAGGGACTTGGGGTGTGCCCTAGAGTTTAGTTAGGGTCTGGACTTTTGGGCAAACCATCTGGGTAGTGGCTCACTCACCTGTTTTTGCAACTGGTGGGATCATACACACATACATACCCTTCCAATTGTTATGTATTCAGTCATACCTTGAGTACAGGATTCTGCTTCCTCCTCTCTCAGATTTTGGGACTGCAGATATGGGCTGCTATATGCATCATGAAACACTATTTTTAAAAAGATAAATCAATAAACTATTTACTTCAGATCTCTCTGATTTCTTAATATTTTTTCTTAGGACTGTTGTCATCATATCCTATAGGCTTTGGCATGTTGTGCAAAATAGTGTTCTTTATTTTCCAAAAATATGTCATGCATAAATATATTTGTAAGTTGTTATGGTATGCATGTCATTCACAAGTACACAAAAGCTTCCATTTTGCCAATCTAAATAACTTCAAATATCAAAGGTATGAATATCATTTTTCAAAAAGGCAGAAAAAGTGAAAAGTAAGTTTCAGATGTGCTATTAGGCTCAAATTGAGATTGCTTGTTCAAAGGAATCAGTTACCCAGGCAAGCAGACTTTCTATCAATAACTGGGTTCTGTCAGACTCACCAGGTCATGATCTAGGTCAGCGACAGCAGCAGTTCTTACTGTGATAAAAGGAACATAGTTGAAATTAGTCTAATTTTGTCCAGAGGACATGAATAAACGACATGAACCAATAGACCAATTTTCTTGTTTGAATTAAAGGGCTCTCTCTTTTTGAGCTCATGTCAGTGTCCTCAGAAAATATTCCACCTGACAAGGTGACAAGAAAAGAAAAGAGGAGAAAAGAAAAGAGAAGAAAAGAAAAGAAGTCAAGTTCACGGGTTAAGATGAGCTAAAATCATGGCAGTGGTACTATAGTCTCATTCAAACGTAACTGAATAAGAAGTAAAGGAGCTGGTCAGTCATTGGCTTTAAGTAAAAGCCTAAGAACTTAAAGTCATACACATGGATGTCTGGGACAGTGAGCAATAATTTAGGTTGTTGATGAAGGTATTGAGAAAAGCAGTATTGGAAGGCCAAGCAAAAAGTATATGGATTGACATTTTCCTTACTTCTATTGTAACTTGTTCAGAGCGAGGATCTGTATTCTTCACAGTAATATTTATGAGAGATTATGCACTGAATAAGCAATCAAGAACAGGTCAGTAGTTCAGTTTGTTTGGTAGAGTTCAGGAAGATTCTGCATTTGTCACGTGGGCTTTTGCTGTTCACCTATTAATTGAGTAGCCATGGTATCAGAGAAAGAGGCTATGCTTTAGATCAACAAAGTGGCTTCCTTTTAATCAAGGCTGATTAGCTGCTATCATTTTGCACTTTGGAAAAAAATATCTTTGTCATCTTTTCTTACCAGAGATTAGTGCTAAACTTTCAAATATGTACTTGAAGAGACAAACTAGCCACTTGATGGTTAATTATGCCCTGCCTCTGAATGGACAGTGATTTATTACAACTAGAATTTATTTGAATCAAGGATATGGATTTACAATTTTCTGTCTGTAATGCATCAACCAACTCTGTAATCTTATTATTCAAAGAAATTCTGATTGACCACTGTGAGATTTGGCATAATACCTCCTTGTATTAATGGGTTCACTTTACTGAAAAATAATCATAATGGTGGGTTCTTAGACACGTAAAGCCACTGGTTCTACAGCATACCATGTTTACCAGAAGCTACCAAGATAGGGAAGTGTCAGCATGACACTCAAAAAAATAGATGAGCCAATAAGTTAATATGTTGGAGAAGGCTATGATTGAAGGTGTTTGCTCTTCATGAGGGAGTCTATGTATTGAGTTCTTCTATTGTAGTTTATCTCTAATAAGTAGAATATATGGATGTGTGTGGAAATGGTGGGACTAGAAGTGGCTTCAGCTCTGCCTCTGTAGAAGTTGTGGTTGCTAGAGGGTGTATTCTTCCACCAGGGGACACTGTAAAATTCCTACTAAAAGCTACAGCTGCCTCTTGGGAAGTTTGGGTGTTTTGTTCCACTGGCACAACAAATGGCAAGAGTGACAATCCTGGCGAGTCTAATTAATGGGCTTTGATCATCATGAGCAGGTAGAATCAATGCTTCCATACTCAATAAAGCTGAATAGGCAATGATCCAGAGAACTGAGAGCGCCATTGCCTCTCTACTGTACCCAGCTCAACAGAGATCTTCATCTCCTTAGAACTGATTCTACACCCCCAGCAATAGTCTCAGAATATAACAGGAAGGGATCCACACCTATGTATTCACCTGGAAGTCACTAAAATGAAGTATTTCCAAGTATATTAAGGCTGATTGGCTCTATTTTCAGAGAAAGGGATGGGTTTGACAACTGTGGGCTAAATAAGAATATGAAAGTAGGAATCTTAATGATAGGAAATAAGGCAGTATGGAAATTGACCATTTATCCCAGAGCCTAAAAGAAGGAATTATTTAGTGGTGGGTGAAAGGGTGCTATTCCAGCTTGTGAATATTTGACTCTTGTTACCTACTGGAGAGACTGGATTTCTATGTTACAGGGTATGTTTGTCAGCATTTTCTAGAGAAACAGAAGCAGCAGAATGAAGGGCAATTAAAAGAGGATTGAGTGGAGTGGCTTATAGGTTGTAGTCTAGTTACTCCAATAATGACTACCTCCCAACAGACAGACCAAGAACCTGGTAGTTGTTAAGTTCACGAAGCTGGATGTCTCAGCTGGTCTTCTATGCTGACCGAAATCCCAAAGAAGTAGTTTCTAAGACTAGTGAAGGAATTCTTCAGCAACAGAATAGACAATTTCACCAATGAGAACGAGGGCAAGTACATGAAAAAGCAAAAATCTTCCTTCTCAAATAATTCAATCAAAAAATTTCTCATAAATGTGCCCAGGTTGTTGGGTTTTAGTTAATTCCAGATGTAGTTAAGTTGACAACCAAGATTAGCCCACACAGGGTCTATTCAAAGATCTCTTGGGAGATTTGATTAATTTTATCCTGTGGTCCTGTTTCTGTGGCCTGTCACTTGACACCTAATATTCTTCAGTTTATCTCATATTTATTAGTTTTCTCATTTGTTGAATACTTACACTACAACCAGTTCTAAGAGGGATGAGGTTAAGAGTTGGGGTAAGTCAAAAGGTCGAGTAAAACCGGGTGATGTCCCTTACAGAACTTGAAATATGGTAGGTTCATTGATAATGACTTGTGTGAAAGGTGAGTTTTAAACAATTCTGAACTCAGTGCCATAGTACAGCAAGGGAAGAATCCTTTCAGATTTCTGAAAATCAGGAAAAGTCTCACAAAAGAAGATTGCCTTGAGTGAAGACTCGATCCACCAGTTGAAGTTTGTTAGGAAAAAAAAAAAAAAAAAAAACCAAGGGCCATGTGCTGCCACAGGTTCCACAAGTTCTTCAATGTCTTCACTGGTGTCTTTCAGAATTATGATGCCTCCAATGGAGAGTGATTTGAAAGAGGAACAAGAACCAGAGCCCCCAGAACCATTCGAATATATTGATGATTAAGGATCGGGGATTTCACCTGCTCAGTGAAGATGTCTATGCTGGCGCATACTGAAATGTCTGTGAGGGAACCAACGCTAGACCTATTCGATGCACGCATCATTGCCTACGCTGACCTAAAGAACCTGTGTCCTGGGTCTTTGGTTGAGAAGAAGATACACGGCTGTTAGTGTGCTCTTTCACAGAATTTGGTTTTCAAATAAATATATTAAAATCTCTAGATCAATAAGACTTTAGTTGGTTGGTTTTTCTTCCTTTCTCTCTTGTTGTTTTTGTTGCTTTGTATTTTTGAGATAGGGTCTCTCTGTGTGTAGCCCTGGCTGTCCTAGAACTCACTAGACCAGGCTGGCCTTGAACTCATAGAGATCTACCCACCTCTACCTCCTGAGTGCAGTTGATTTGTTTTTCAACCTGTTTTTTTGTTTT
>NW_026068248.1:213294-226805 GCF_014885135.2 Alexandromys fortis
CTATGCAAGACATTCAGAGTTAATTAGGTTAGCCAAGAATGTGAGACAAGAAAAAAAAAGATATTAAATACAAAGGAAAACAATTATATTTCTATCTCATAAATGTGTTTGGTATTTAATTTAGTCATATATATATATATTATATTTATATGTTTCCTATTTTCCTTAATCATGCAGTACATACACATACACATACACACACACACACACACTTTCTGCAGAAGAAATGGAAAAGGAAGCACCAAAAGAAACATATACTCTGTAACCCAAAATTTTATAGATGTAGACCCAAAAATTGAGTTCTAATAAGAATATGAAACTCCTTTCCTGATTTCTCCCATTTTACCTTGGTGCATTTAAATAAATACCCCAAATGAGTAGAAACATATATACAGTACAAAAAAATAATTTTTATTTGTATCAACATACCAAAACTATACCAATGAATAACATTTGAGGTTAATAACTGTCTTTTTATCCTACATTCCTATATTTCCCCTAAATGATGACAAATATTCATAACCTATTGAATAACCAAAACCCACTATCCCCACCTCTTGGGAATATGAACATCATATTCTCCAGACTGCTTTCTCTTGTTTGTGCATGAAGGCATCTTTTTAGGAAACCCGAAAAAATTGAAATAACGCTCAAGTCCTGTGAAAACTAGTTATAACATTTATTGTCCAGTATCTGTACAATAGGAAAGCACAAAGCTTATCTCCAGTCCTGGCTAGAATAATCTGTGAAGCTGGACCATCTTAGCCAGCAAGCAGCCTTGATGCTGTTCTGTATACTTAACGCTGAGGAAACTAAAACAGAGGCACTGTGAGAGGTTGGAAAACCTGGGCTACCTGTTTTCATTGGTACCTGGCCCCCTTGCCCTGAAAACACAAACTTTCAAAGGTAACTTACATATCTGCATCAACACAAGTATGGACTGTGCATTGTATACAAGTCAATAAAAGATAACTTTTTGCTGTACGTTTGAGCAGGGAAAATACATTCCACCTGTTTTGTAGTCTCTGTAGGTCTATTTCTTAATATCTGTAGACAGTATTTCAGGAGGTCTCGCCTGACCAAATCTGATCTCTATTAATTTTGAATGAACCACAGCCTTTCGTTTCCTGTGGAAACGAAAACATAACCCCTTTTCCAAAGAATTACATTTTTTGCCTTCCATTTTAAAATCATGGTGTTCCTAAAGTATCTAGGTTGGTTAATTGAGCAGTCCCTCTTACAATCCCAAGTCTCTTAGCAGCTGTCATTTGCTCATGGGCAATAAAAAAAAATTTAAAATCAATATAACAGCATACAGGATCCAGACTTCCTATGTATTTTCCAGCCCTACATGGCTTATTCTTTTTTATTATTTATAAACTATTTTTCCTATGACTGTCTGTACCTCTATTATTATCTTTCTTAAGTCTATGCACATTTTTAAACACACTATAACCTGTTTAGAGGCTTTTCAGTGTGAACCTACTTTACTGTCTATCTTTAGCCTTTTCTGTCTGTATGAGCAAAACCTTAAGACTGCTAAGCTACTGTTGGATTCTCCCCCTGCAGCTTTGATGGCTCTGTCCCCTCCTTGCGGCTGTTAGAACCAAACCTTAAGCTGGTGAGCCTGGTCTAGAGGTGTATTTGACCAAGAAATACATTCAGCCCCTGAAGCTCTGGAATGCCAGCATCCATGCTACGACAGACATTTTTACTCAACTTGCTGAGTCTACTTAGCATATTGGCTGCTCAATGACTTGCTGTATGGCAGTGTCTCTTAAAGAAGCCATATGTTTTTCTTTTCTTCAAATATCTCAGGCCCTATATGGAAATTGGACGCCATGTTCGAATGTCAAATATATCAGTCTTTTTTCTTTTAGGCCACCAATCAGCTCCCAAATCATAGCACAGAGACTTTTTATTAGTTATGAATAATCAGCCTAGCTCCGGCTCATTTTTGGCTGGCTCTTTCAACTTAACCTCTTTCTCTTTAGCTACCTTTTGCCTCAGAGCTTTTTACTTTTCTTTCTTTCTGTGTATCTTACTTTTCCTGTTTCTATTGTCTGTCTAAAGACTACCTGGCTTCTTGATTCAGATGTGTTCCTTTCTTTTTCCTTCATTTTCCAGGTTTCTCCTACTTATTCTCTCTGCCATCTAGCCCTGCCAATCTCTCCTGCCTAACTATTGACTGGCCAGCTATTTATTAGACCAACTAGGTGCCTTATTCAGGCAAGGTGAAATAGCAAAATATCTTTTCATACTTAAACAAATGTAACACATTCTTACATCACTGAACAAATGCAGCAGAAACAAATGTAACACACCTTCACATAGTTAAAGTAATATTCCACAGCGTAAAAAATGTAACACATCTTTTCAGACTTAAATATTCCTCAGCAGTAGATAGTTGTGAATAAGTGAAGACCAGGAAGTTGAGTTTGTAGAATCCTATTTCGGAAAGTATATTAAGAGTTGGATTGTAAGGGATGTAGCAGGAGATGAAGCTAGAACACTAGGGATTGGGGCATAAGAATTGTAAGACTATAAGCTTTGTAATTTTCTTCATTAATAATGTGAAAAGTTTATTGGCTTCAAATGGAACAATGAGATATTTGGGTGTGCTGAATAAGAAATTATATATATTGTGTGAGTGTGTATCTGTGCAAGTACATACCAAGATGTGCATCTCATAATATGAGGAAAATGGTGGAGTTTTCATTTACTTCAATTTTTTGTGGATTCTAGGGATTAAACTCAGGTATCCAGTCTTGTATGGGAAGTTCCTTTACCCATTGAACCATCTTGACAGCCCTGGACATGATATATATCTTAGTTATGATGAAACACAACTAAAGCAACTTGGGGAGGAAAGGAATTATTTGGCTTACACTTCTGCATCATAGTTATCGCTGAAGGAAGTCAGAACAACTCAAGGAAGGCTGGAACCTGGAGTCTGAAGCTGATACAGTTGCCATGGAGGGATGCTGCTAACTGTCTTCTTCATCATGACTTCCTCATCATCAGGCTTTCTGATAGAATGCAGGACCACCAGCCCGGGGGTTGTAACACCTACATTGGGATGTGCCCTTCCCCACCAAACCCTGATTTTAAAAGATGCCCTACAGCTAGATACCATGGAGACACTTTTTCAATCGCAGTTCCCTCCTTTCAGATAACTCTAGCTTGTGTCAAGTTGACATAAAACTAGTCAGCACGGTATTTAAAAAAAAATCTTGAATGGGCACATAGACAAGATATTACACCAAGAGTCCATGCTAGAGATGATATTGGCTCATACCAAAGTAAAGGTAGTATAAATAGTGAGTACATGCCTGATAGAAAGATAGAATGGACATGGTAGGGCAGAACTTATTGATGGATTTGATCCAAAGGGTGAATTAAAGAGAGAAATCTAGGTTACTTTAACGATTTGGACCTAAGGCAAGTGATGGTGGCATTCAGTAAGGTTGAAAAACATTTTCCCACCTTCTTATTTTGTGTATGAGAAAAGTCAGTTCTTCAGAGGGTAAGCAGTACACTCTAAATTGCACAAGAATTAGGCACAACTTGGGGACTATAGTGAATTTTCTCCAATACTTTCTACCCTGTGCCAAAAAGTTCCTCAGCTCAGCAGTCTGTGCACATTGACAAGAGACAAATGAATCAAATTATCATCAGAAGTCCAATATCAAAGCAGTGAGGGTAGGTGCTTGGATCATAAATCTCCAATTTTGTTAACATGACTCACATTAAAGAGAATTTATTCACTGGGCATTGATTTTTTTTTTCTTCTACCATTGGACTTACAATGAGTAATTTCATATAAAGCAAGCATTACTCTTGCTATTTAATGAGAGAAGAATCACAGCCTAGTCAGGAAGAGATACGATTTCCAATCATGATGAAAGGCCAGGCTGATGAGGGAGAGAGTTTGTTTGTCTACTCTAAGAAGTCCCAGCTTTTAGCAGTTCCTAAGATGAAGAAAATATTATTCATCAATGTATATCTGTCTGCTAAGGGTCCATTGTGTTCTGGGCACTGTTCTAGCACTAACGATATGTTACTGATCAAAAATAGACACAACTAATATCTCAGCATATGCTTCAGCAGAGGAGAAAGAAAATGGTAAATGCAATATGTAGTTTATTTGATAAAGAAAAATTCTAAGGAAAAATAGAAAGCAATTGTTATCGGATGATCGTATCCCTTCATCATTTATATACTGAGGCCCTAACTTTTAGTTTCAGCTTGTGACTATATTTGGAAATAAGGAACTAAAAAGACTCATTAATTTAAAATGGGGTCATTGGGATGACCCCTAATTCAATTTTGACTGGTGTCCTTATAAGGAAATTTTAACATGAATATCAACAAAAGAACACTATGTAAAAACATAGATGATAGCTACTGATGCCTTACAAGAAAACAGTCTTGACTGATGTCAAATTTCAGCCTTGAGGTCTATGAGAACAGAAATGTAGAAACACCTCAACTGACTAACAATGGATATCTAGAGAAGCAAGTTGTGACATATCCATATAATGATAAAGCATTAGTCAGGCACAAAATACAATGGCATACATCCTTGCACATGTTAAGAGTGCTTCAACAGGAATAAACATTAGAAACAATACTTTAAGTGAAAAGGAGTTAGTCATAAAATTATATATACCATATGGTTCCATTTATACAAAATCTTTAGGAAAGGAAAATCTGTGGAGGCAGAAAGGATATTAAAAATTGGCATGGGCTGAGTAGAGGAAGGAGAGGAATGATTGCTTACAGACTATGGAGTTTTCCTTTTGTAGTGATGAGATTGTTTCAGAAATATAAGGTGATGATGCTATATGCATTATACTGTATATTAGAATTATTCAGAGAAACAGAATTCATAGGAATATATATATTTATGTGTATGTATATATGCTTGTCTATATGAATTATTGGAGTTGTCTCAGATATTTATAGAAGTGCAGATGTCCCAAAATTTGTCAGTGCTGTAATTCAGTTTTGAGTAGGAAGTCTTGGAAACAATAATTGTTGATGTATGAATGAGAACAAGGCAAGATGATTTCCAAGATCAAATAAGAACTAAATCCATACATTCCCTTGTCTTTTCTCCTTCTGTTCTGGCTTTTAATGAATTAGAAAGTTTGATTCATTTACTCAGTATACCACGTCAAATGTTAATAATTTCCAGAAAACACTTTCACAGATATAACCATAAAGAATAGTTTAAGCAGCTATCTGATGAACCCTTAGCTCAATCAAGTTTCAAGGTTTCAAGTTGACACATAAAATTAACTAATTACATACTACAGTGAACATGTTTGTAACCCAAAGTAATGTTTGAATGGAATATTTCCATAATATGATATTAATACATGAAAATATTAAATATACAGTATATAATATATGCATATAATCATTTGATTGTTCTATTGAGAAGCAACTGATACATGAGTAGCAAGAATAAAAGCAGGGAAGTAATTTAGAAGCTATTTAAGTAATATAATTGGAAGAAGATTCTGGTTTAGACTAGAATGGTAGTGGTAGAGGCAGTAAGAATTTTTAAATATTGAAATTATGCTGAAGCTTGATACAACAGTCTTTATTCACAGACTGTGGATTCAGAAAAGGTGCAGATCAAAGGATACTTCAAGTTTTTTTTTTTTTTCTTGAATGAAGTTGCTATTAAATGAAGAAGGAACATACTTGCAAAAAAGGTTAGGGGATATTTGGGTTTTGTTTGTTTGTTTTGAAAAACTGTAAGTATAATTTCTTTTTAAAATAAATTTATTTCACTTTATTTTATGTGATTTGGTCTGAAAGTGTCAGATCCCCTAGAACTTGAGTTACAGACAGCTAGTTGTTAGCTGCTATGTGGGTGCTGGGAATTGAACTCAGGACTTCTGTGAGAGCAGCCAGTGCTCTTAACTGCTGAGCTATCTCTCCAGCCCCTATCCAGTATAATTTCTATTAGGTACCAAAGTGTACACATTAATCACACAGGCTCATTGGGAGCCCCGAGTTTTGTAGAAAGGCTTGGGAAAGAGATATTTTCTTAGTTAGTGTTCTATTGCTGTGAAGACACCATAAGTGCAGCAACTCTTAAAAAAGAAAGCATTTAATTGGGGCAGACCCATAGTTCCAGTGGGATAGTTCATAATCGTCATGGCAGGAAGCAGGATGGCATACAGGCAGACATAGCACTGGAGAAGCTGAGAATTCTACATATGGATCCACAGGCAGAAAGAAGAGATAAACACTGGGCCTGGCTTGGGCCCTTGAAACCTCAAAGCTCACACCTCCAACACAATTCCTCTAAAAAGGCCACACCCACTTCAACAAGGCCACACCTCCTAATCCTTTCAAATAGTACCACTTCGTGTTGACCAAGCACTCAAATATATGAGCCTATTGCGGTCATTATTATTCGAATCACCACAGATACCAATGCAGGTTTTTCACCATGTAAGTAGAATTTAAAGACATGATACTAATTGAGATTTTTCAAGATGGTTCTTCTAGTTTATATTGATTGCTGTGCCACATTGTAGAAACACAATGCTGATAGGGGTAATGTGGTTACTTTAGTTATGCCTCATATTTTAGGAAGATAAGATGTTTACCCTGGGCAGACTCTTATTTTAGAAGTAACTTGCTACCCTGTTGTGGTACCAGTGTGATGTAGAAGCAATGATCACTTTATTCTCAAAATCTCCTTCTGTGTTTAGGGTGACATTATTCTTCTACTTTAAGTAGTTTCTAGCACAAAGAGAGAGACACTGTACCTCTATAGGAACTCCCTCCTGAGAGCAGGGGGATGAAAAAGACAAGGTTTCCCTAGTGCTTACAACTACCATCAAGTGGTGTTGGTACATAAAGCATTACAATATCCCATACAGGTTACAGACCAGTTAAGAAGAAAAGATCCATACATGTTATAGCCTAAAGCTAATGAATGCCCATGTCTGGGAAGAGCAATTAGAGTTCATTAATTGAGTTGCTGGTAACACTGCCATTCTCAGGGCTAATTATCCTTAATTGGAGTTGTCTACTTTGATAATAAGCATTTGGTTCTCTTCCATTCAATTTAACAATGTTCCAGACACTACACTAGACACTTCAGGGAATTCCATAGTTTAAAGATCTCAATATTAAGTCATGGGATCAGCTCAGTACATAGATAATTCCAACACAAGGCAGAATATAATGAGTAACACAAAGAATTATATGCTTGAGTTGGATCAACATAAGAGAGAACGAATAATTCTGTCTTGGTAAGAGAAGTTAAATGGAACTTTGTAGAATTAGTAATAGGATCGGGGACTTAGGAGAATTGTTAAATTTCCACAGAGGCAGTCTAGTCAGAAGAACGACTCAGGTGCCTGGGAGGTTAAAAATGCACAGCATTCATAATTATTTATCTATGCATATATGCTTATTCCTTTTGATTACTTTTTAATTTTGCATGCTTGTGCTCTATGTGCCCTATAATGTGCTCTCAGTAAGATGATGTAACAAAACAAAATTTCTGTCCTCAAGGACTTTATGTTCTAGGTATTTGAGATAGCACATAAATAAGCCAGTAAATATTGAGATATTGAGTCATTGTTTAAGAAAAAAATGTTACAGGGTGATGTGGGGAAAATGTTCCAGGGCTGAAAAGGAATGTTCTTTCTGCTAAAATGTCAAGCAGCCAGACAATGTAGTGAAATAAAAGAGTGTATCAAATATGTAGGATGTAGAAGAACATTTCAGTTGCAGAAAATGACAAGTGAGAGCACCCTGTGACAAGAACATACTTGCTGTGTCCTAAAATCACCAGGCCTTGAGCAACAAGAATAACTGAGCTGTCACTTTCCACATCAGGGAGTCATGAGCTTGAAGCAGCCTTAAAATTTATAGAACAACTGGAAGCTTGTTTATAGTGTAAGTTCAAGGGGTTTATTAGCCCCATGTAGGTACCTGTGACAGCTACTTTCATTGTTAACTTTACTGGATTTGAAATAGCTTAGACGGAATGCCCGTAGGGCCTGTCTGTGGAGCAGTTTCCCGAGAGATGTAACTGAGGACAGAAGACCTACTCTGAACATGAACAGACTGAATAAAAAGGAAAAAATTACAGCTGACTTATTTATCTCTGTTTCCCGACTGTTGGCATAAAATGCCCCGCTGCCTCATGTTCCTGTCACCACAGAGCCTCTCTTTTCAATCATGCTTTCCCTGCCATGAAGGACGACATCTTCAAACTGTGAGCCAAATAAAGCCCTTCCTCAAGTTGCTTTCTTGTGTATTTTCCATAGGAAAAAAAAATGAAGTATTCAAATAGTGGATTGGATGCATGCCTGTCTGTGTCTGTGTGGTTTAGATGAGGTGTTAAATATAGAGATAAGAACTGAAGAGTTGATTTGATATTATTTTGTTTAACAGTATGATATGAAGCTGAATGAGATCACAAGATAGCAAAATGGTCCAAAGATGGTATCTAATGTTCTTCAATATTAAATATTTACATTAATTAGAAGGGAAAAGAAAAAGTGACATGTAACAAATGATTACTAAGAGTTTTCCTCAAACAATAGCAAATTATAATGAAATACTGAGTTGGTTATAGTATGGTCATGAGATACAGAGGTGGTTTCAGAGTTTAGCAAGGCATCATAGGAATAGGTTCATCAGGCATGGGTGTTTGAGACTTGGCAGGAAGAGAAAGGGTATAAAAAGCCTTCTAGTCATCTATCTGGTTCAGATAACTAGACAAGCTGAGCAGGGAAGGGTGACCTGGATTGAGTATAGGAATACAAGATATGTTGGGTTTTGAGGCAATTGAATTTGAGGTCCATATAAGGCACCCAAAAAGAGATGCCAGTCTGACAGTTGTAAACGAAAGATCTCAACCTCCTTAGCAATCACGGAAATGCAAACCAAAACAACTTTGAGATACCATTTTACACCAGTCAGAATGGCTAAAATCAAAAACACCAATGATAGCCTATGCTAGAGAGTTGTGGAGTAAGTGGAACACTCATCCATTGTTGGTGGGAATGCAAACTTATACAACCACTTTGGAAATCAGTGTTGAGATTTATCAGGAAACTGGGAGTCAGCCTACCTCAAGATCCAGCAACTCCGCTCTTGGGAATATACCCAAGAGATGCCCAATCATACTACAAAAGCATTTGTTCAACTGTGTTCATAGCAGCACTATTTGTAATAGCCATAACCTGGAAACAACCTAGGTGCCCCTCAATAGAAGAATGGATAAAGAAGGTGTGGCACATATATACTTTAGAGTGCTACTCAGCGGAAAAAAAAACCCAATGATATCTTGAACTTTGCATACAAATGAATGGAAATAGAAAACACTATCCTGAGTGAGGTAACCCAGACCCGAAAAGAGAAATATGGTATGTACTCACTCATAAGCAGATTCTAACCATAAACAAAGGACATTGAGCCTATAGTTCGTGATCCTAGAGAAGCTAAATAAGAAGGTAAACCCAAAGAAAACATATATTTATCCTCCTGGATATTGGAAGTTGACAAGATCATCGACCAAAAGTAGGGAGAAGGGGGGAGGGGGAGGAAAGGGGGGAGGGGAGATGGGGAGAGAGAAGGGAGAAAGGGAGGATTGGGGAGAGCGCGAGGGAATGGGATAATTGAGATGGAGGAAGGGTGGATATGGGAGCAGGGGAAAAGTTATCCTAACCAAGGGAGCCATTTTAAGGTTGGCTAGAGTCTTGGCTCTAGAGGGGTTCCCAGGTGGCCAAGGCGATTTCCCAAACTAGTTCCGTGGACAGCAGAGGAGAGGGTGCCTATACTAACCTTATCCTATAGCCACACTGATGAATATCTTGCATATCACCATAGAACCTTCATCCGGCGATGGATGGAGATAGAGACAGAGCTCCTAAGGTCCAAATGAGGAGCAGAAGGAGGGAGAACATGAGCAAGAAAGTCAGGACCTAGAGGGGTGCGTCCACCCACTGAGACAATGGGACTGATCTAATGGGAGCTCACCAAGGCCAGCTAGACTGGGACTGATGGAGCATGTGATCAAACTGGACACTCTGGATGTGGCTCACAATGAGGACTGACTGAGAAGCCAAGGACAATGGCACTGAGTTTTGATTCTACTGCATGGACTGGCCTTGTGGGAGCCTAGTCTGTTGGGATGCTCACCTTCCTAGACCTGGATGGAGGGGGGAGGACCTTGGACTTCCCACAGGGTGGGGAACCCTGACTGCTCTTAGGACTGGAGAGGGAGGGCGAGAGGGAGGAGGAGGGACATGGAAGGAGGTGGAAACTTTTAATAAATAAACAAATTAATTTAAAAAACGATTTCTAGAATATTTTTCACAATGACATTATTTCTTGAGACACTAACCAGTGTGTACTTACCACCCAACTTTGAAATGAATTGTCCTTTGATAGGTTAGAGATGGAGGGGGAAGATATTTTGCATGGAGAAATACCAACTCTGGGTCTAATGGGCCACTTATCGCCTGGGGAACTGTGGGATAGTCCTGCCAGCTATTTGAGCTTAACTTTCTTCTTTGATAAATAAGAGTAGTATTAAAGTTTTAAAGAGGGATTGTTTTGAGGGCTAAAGGAGGTGTTGCAGTGCAAATATTTAGGAAGAATAAATGCCTCAAAACTTAGGTTGAGTGAAGATATGGATTAAAAAAATTAATTTGAGGACTTATTAGGAGCCCTGGAGAACTCCAAACAGGGACTCTTAAGCAAAGCAATGCATGCCTGGGACATGACCTTGAATGGGACTAATAATGACCAGTTGGTTCCATAGCGACCGTAGAAAGTTGACAAATAAGCTTTCACAAGGATTTTAGGGAGATTCAACATGACCCACATGAAAGCAGCTAGGGCCACTCTTTATTGGGTCTGTTGTTGAGAGACCGGTGCCAATTTCCCTAGTAATGGCATTGTCTCTGAAGAACAAGTGAATTAGCGGGAAAGAAAAGCAAAACTACAGGAATGCAGGACTTGGCTGAACAAACTTGCAGTGAGCTATTCAGTAACTAGGTTTGGGCAAATAAAGAAAAAGAAAAAGAAAAAGAAAAAAGGGCACTAAAATCACAGTGTAACTTATCAAATATGAGAGGAAAGCAGAGACTGACTCAGAGTGACAGAGATTGGCTAGAATGAGCAGTAATCTTCATTACCGGAGTACTCTTCAGAGACTAGCATAGAGCATGACAGTATGCAAGCAGGGAGTATGTACTGAATGAATGTATGAGCAGAACAGGAAGCAGGCTGTGAAGAGAGAGAAACACACACAGAGGCAATGATATAAGGGTAGGAAAGTGGATTTGTAACGGAAATCAATTCTGCAAACATTATTGATCTCATATGCCTGCTAGGTACTGAGAAAACAAGAAGGTGGAAGCACAGGGCTGAGTCACCAATACCGACAAGCAGGGACATATTGATAGCTATAGCAAAGGCCTTGGAGGCATGGTCACTGAGCTCAGTTGTGACAGTGTGTGGGTGGGGGCCTTTCAGAAAGTCCTTACCATGCTTACTTCTGGGATGCTCCAGTTTCCCTATTTCTACTGCATGCCAAATTCTAGGAATCAACAAAAAGTTTTAGTATCCATTGTTATTAAATAAAACTGGGAAGAAAGTCCACTTGGAAACTCACTGATTACCTAGTTAGATAAAATTTGAATTCTTATCAGTTCTTAAACCACTTTTTATATACCGATAGCAAACATGCTGAGAAAGAGATCATAGACACAGTCCCATTCACAATTGCCTCTAACAATATCTATGAATAAACCTAACTTAGGAGGTGAAATACCTATGCAACGAATTCTTTTAAAACATCAAAGAAAGGTATTAGGTGATGTGGAATTTCCTTCTGTATGTTGTGAATACCATTGGTTAATAAAGAAACTGTCTTGGCCTGTGATAGGGCAAAAGAGTAGAGCTAGGTGGGGAAAATAAAACTGAATGCTGGGAAGAAGAAGGCAGATTTAGTGAGAAGCCATAGAGCCACTGCCTGAGACAGACATGCTGGAACCTTGACAGTAAGCCGCAGAACTCATGTTATAATATAAAATAATGAAAATGGGTTAAATTAAGATGCAAAAGCTAGCCAATAAGAAGTTAGGTCTTATAGGCCAAACAGTGATTTAATTAATACAGTTCCTTTGTGGTTATTTTGGGAGTCTGGGCAGCCAGAAAATGAATTTCGTTAGGAGGAGTGAGATATCTCCGTAATATTTGTTATCCAGGGGGATCCTAGGGGTCTCTTAAAGAATACAGGCTATTACCATTGTTCTTGGCTGCTCACTAGGATTAGACTACTCTATTACTGAAGAAATAGATTACTCTGTTGCTGGAATTGAGCTAGAAACTTCCTTCCTGATAGCTAGATTTTTATAGTGTTCAAAAGTGCTATGCCTGGAAACAACCTAAATGCCTCTCGACTGAAGAATGGATAAGGAACGGTACATTTACACAATGGAGTATACACAGCAGAAAGAAAAATGACATCTTGAACTTTGCAGGAAAATGGATGGAGCTAGAAAACATCACATTGAGTGAGGTAACCCGGACCCAGAAAGACAATTATCACATGTACTCACTCATAAGTGTTCTTTAAACATAAAGCAAAGAAAACCAGCCCACAAATCACAATCCCAGAGAACTTAGACAACAATGAGGACCCTAAGAGAGGCATACATAGATCTAATCTATATGGGAAGTAGAAAAAGACAAAATCTCCTGCGTAAATTGGGATCATAGGGCCTTGGGGGAGGGTTGGAGGAGAGGGGAGAGGCAGGGAAGGGAGCAGAGAAAAATGTAGAGCTCAATAAAAATCAATTTTAAAAAGTGCTAGGCTGGCTACTGGAGGTGAAGAAGCATCAGTGGTCCTACTCAACGCTGAAGCCTGTGAGCTACAATACTAAACTGCCAGGGAAAATGTATACACTGGTGCAATAGTAGCATGACTGTATGGAAGTAGCCAATCACTTTTTGATTGAATTTTTATGCTTGTTTTACAGAAGGTATTCATACTGGTTTTTACAAACTTAGATGAAAGCCCAAAACTGGGAAGGTCATAGGCACAAGTGGAAAATCGATTATTGTTGTTTTGCTAAATGGATAAATTGACCTTCTAAATTTGCATATACTCATAGATTATTGCTGTTCTCAGCCTGAGGCAGAGAGTCTTCTGCTTGCATTGGATTACAACTAGTGCAGAGACTCATAAGTAGTCAAGGCTCTCAGGATAAGTTGTTGAGTGCTTGGTTTTAACAGGAAGGACATCTATAACACACTGTCCAAGACTCTGGGAATTTCAAGTTTTTAGGCTATTACTGGAATCAGAGACAATTTTTGAATACAGTTCATTTTTATGCAATTTCCAGGCTCCCTTTCATTCTTTTTTTTTTTTTTTTTTTTTTTTTTTTTTTTTTTTTTTTTTTTTTTTTTTTTTTTTTTTGTTTTTTTTTTTTTTTTTTTTTTTTGTTGTGTTT
>NW_026068248.1:230833-231843 GCF_014885135.2 Alexandromys fortis
TTTTTTTTTTTTTTTTTTTTTTTTTTTTTTTTTTTTTTTTTTTTTTTTTGGTTTTTCGAGACAGGGTTTCTCTGTGGTTTTGGAGCCTGTCCTGGCTGGAACTAGCGCTTGTAGACCAGGCTGGTTTCGAACTCACAGAGATCCGCCGGCCTCTGCCTCCCAAGTGCTGGGATTAAAGGCGTGCGCCACCACCGCCTGGCTCAGGCTCCCTTTCAAAGCCCACTAGTTCTCTTGTTGTTGTTTTCTTTACTGTGTTTGACTGGCAATTTAGGCCTTCTATTTGGGAAACAAAATTTAGAAGGAGGGCACTGTGGAGTTGGAGATAACAGAAAGAAAAGAACAAACAAGGGCCTATGAGATGGCTCAGCAGGGGAGCCACATGGTGGAGCGAAAGAACTACACATTATCCTCTGGCCTCTATAGGCACCCTTCCCCCTCCACAAAAAAATAAAAATGTTAAAAAAAAGTACAAAGCTGACCAAACTGGCCAATTTGACAGCTACCATTTGAATAGTCAAGTCAACTGATTAGAAGTTGCATTTGATTATCTGGCATCACACGGTTCTTAGGACATGGAACATTTTGCTTTTCAGCTAGTCATTGTAATGTCTTAGTCATGGACAATGAATAATAAACAAAAAGCTTAGAACTAAACACTCAAGGCAGTTTATAACGAGTTGCTTAATGACAAAATGACACAAGTTGTAGTGGCTAGGTATGGGCACAGCTGAAGACCTTGGCTTTTTAAATTGTTTCTGAGTGGTGTGATCGACATAATTGCAATTGAATTGTACTCTTCTTGAAGTCAGCATGACAAATGAAAATGAATAGGCTTATAAACTTTCCATTGTTAAGGTTTATTCTCTCTTTTTTTAAAAAAAAAAATCTTCCTTCCATGTTACCATGCACTATCGGTGTCATCTCTATTCAGGTTTTGTTTAGGCAACTGTGATGATGAGATATCATGACTATAGTTTGTAGCATGATTAACAAAAATCCAGAAAGAGAAA
>NW_026068248.1:236067-238566 GCF_014885135.2 Alexandromys fortis
TGTGCAAGGTGATAGATATGGATCTATTTTCATTCTTCTACAGGTTGACATCCAGTTGTGCCAGAACCATTTGTTGAAGATGCTTTCTTTCTTCCATTGTATACTTTTAGCTCCTTTATCGAAAATCAGTTGATCTTATGTTTGTGGGTTAAAATTCGGGTCTTCTATGCAATTTCATTGGTCGACTTCTCTGTTTTTATGCCAGTACCACACTGTTTTCATTACTGTAGCTCTGTAATAGAGTTTGAAGTCAGGGATGGTAATGCCTCCAGAAGATCCTTTATTGTATAGGATTGTTTTGGCTATCCTGGGTTTTTTATTTTTCCATATAAAATTGATTATTGTCCTCTCAAGATCTGTGAAGAATTTTGAAGGGACCTTGATGGGAATTGCATTGAATCTATAAATTGCCTTTGGTAGAATTGCCATTTTTACTATGTTGATCTTCCCAATCCAAGAGCAAGGGAGATCCTTCCATTTTCTGGTATCCTCTTCAATTTCTTTCTTCAATGCTTTAAAGTTCTTGTCAAATAGATCTTTTATTTCCTTGGTTAAAGTTACCACAAGATATTTTATGCTGTTTGTGGCTATCGTGAAAGGTGATGTTTCTCTGATTTCCCTCTCTGCTTCCAAATCCTTTGTGTATAGGAGGGCGACTGATTTTTTAGAGTTGATCTTGTATCCTGCCACATTACTAAAGGTGTTTATCAGATGTAGGAGTTCTTTGGTGGAGTTTTGGGGGTCGCTTATGTACACTATCATATCATCTGCAAATAACGAAAGTTTAACTTCTTTCTTTCCAATTCGAATCCCCTTGATACCCTTATGTTGTCTTATTGCTATTGCTAGAACTTCAAGCACTATATTGAAGAGGTATGGCGACAGAATAGTTTTATACTAGTAAAGAAAAGCGCTTTCAAATCAGGTATCTGAACGTCTACCTTGAGAAAGGAGAGAAATAGAGCCAAATAAAATTCTAAAGCAAAAAGAGAATAAGAAAATGCACAGACACAAGTCAATAGAATATAGAAAGTGATAAAAATCAATAAAAACAAATCCTGGTTCTGGGATTTGAACAATAACACTTATAAAACGGAAGCCTGAGTTTTGGTTCAAGAAAAAAGAAAAGAAGACAGGATTAGTAATGTTAGAGTGGAAAGAAGGGCATTATTCTTAATTGTAGAGTATTTTGAAAGACAATGAGGAATTAGTTTCAATAATTCATGCCAACAAACTTGATTATTTACATGAAACAGACAAATTATGAAAACATTGTATCATGGATAACCTGCAAAATCAATCAGCCTACAGAAACTAAATTTATACCTTGAAACATCCAAGCAAATAATAACAACCAAACTACCAGTCACAAATTCTCCTGTGCAAGTTTTTCCAACCATTTTTTTGGAGGAAAAATCGCACCAAATATGTACAGATTCCCCAAGAAACATGACTATAAGAAACACTGCAAAAAAATAAACATATACACTGATGTACCAAAATTGTTCTGCTATCAAAACTCAAAAAATCATCACAATTATTAAACATACAATATTTCTCATGAATATACCTACAGAACATTTTAGCAAAATATTAACAAACTGAATCCAGCAATATATAGAGAGAAAATATCACATGGCTGTGATAAACAAAATAATAGTCCTAAATGGCTTCCAAGTCCAAAATGAGTAATAATAGTTATTATTATTATATAAATACATGCATATGCACATATATATGTTCAATATACAGAGTGACACATTTTTGAATGAGATTGTCTATTTTGGGTATAATTTGTAGCCCATATTTAGATGGTTTTAAATACAGAAAAATGATTTTGGATTATCCAGTGGACTTAAATGAAACTACAAGACCTTTAAAAGAAGGAGGCAGAAGAACATTCAATGTCAGAAGGCCATGACAAGGGAAATAACACATCTAGTCATTGCTAACTCTGAAGATAGAAAGAAGTAATGCACCCATAAATAAATATAGAAAACTTTTTAAGAGGTTGAGAAAGGCAAAACAATGAAATCTGTCCTACCTTTTCCAGAGAGGAACACAATCCTGCCAACACCTTGATTTTGGCTCAGAGAGAGACTCAAGCCAAACTTCTGACAGTTATTAGATAATAAGTTTGAATTGTTTTCATTCTCTAAATTTGATCATGTGGGGATCTATTTCTAGGTCTTGAGGAATCCTCACACTGACTTCCATAGTGATGGCTTCAGTTTACATAGCCACCAGCCTTTAATAAGTGTTTCTCTCATCAGCCCTCATTGTTCGCCATGATCAGAGAGTCCGGTTTTATCCCATGCTGGTTCAGTCACAGTCCAGCTGGCCTTGGTGAGCTCCCAATAGATCAGCCCCACTGTCTCAGTGGGTGGGTGCACCCCCCGTGGTACTGACCTCCTTGCTCGTGTTCTCCCTCCATCTGCTTCTCATTGGGACCTTGGGAGCTCAGTCCAGTGCTCCAGTGTGGGTCTCTGTCTCTATCTC
>NW_026068248.1:239664-454733 GCF_014885135.2 Alexandromys fortis
TCACTCACCCCAGTGATGTCTCTCCTGGTGCCTGGACCGGAACTCCTTGCTGCTAGGTGTCTCGTAAACAAAGGACCTACCTAGCTTGCTGCAGGCAGGCTAGTGGGGACAAAGGAGCTAGCACCCTCCCGTTTGCCCTGCCGATTCGGATTCGGTCCTAGAGCCCGAACAGGCTGGGCTGGGAGATGTTATGTGGTCAGAGAGGGAAGGGAGTCAGACGGAGGCGGGGGTAGGGTTGTGGGTGCAAGCTGGGTGGGATAGGAAGAGAGAGCGATTTCTTCATATTCTATGACTCAATTATATAGTGTCTTCAGCAATAGGTTCCGGCCACAAAATTCTAGAGGGGTAACTCAGAGCAATAGCAATATCCTGATAATATTTTAGGGTCTATGCTGACTCATTGTCCAATACCTCCAATAGAGGTTACCATTTAGACTTTTTATTTGTTAGCCTATTTACAGTTTGGGCATTGCTTCCTTGTTATGGGGTAACTCTTTTAATATATATGGCTATATTTATAGTTCAGCAAGTTCATTTGGTAGTAATTTTTCATATGACCTTTTCAGAAAATCTTCACTTTGTAAACTGCAATAATGACTAGCTTAGTAAAATATACCTATAATAGTGGCATAAATGTCACAACCCAAACATTTTCTGATTGGATTTCGGGCCTGCTTCACAAGATAGAACCCATAGCTGTAACCATTATGAAGGCTAAGAACCTATGGCTACTCAAGTCAGGCCCTAAAAGAGCACCAAGTACTATTAGTCTCTTAAACGAACATAATATGAAACTCCTAATAACTTAGTGATAAAACATCAATGCATTTCTCAACCCTCATCAAGGAAGGTTCTTTTTATAATGGGTTGCAATTAACACAGAGACCCACCAGTGGTCAAGGTGTAGGGAATAAGAGAGCATGAGGGTGCTCAGCCCTAAACAGGGCATCTGTAGCATCCTTTATCCTAATGCTAGGGGATGATTGCAGAAGATCCGGTCGAAAGATTCTAAGAGCCAGAAGCAATGGAACACTACAAGGAAAAAGCTCTCTGTGCATAGAAGGGCAGTTGCACATCTGAACTCATGATGGTTGTGGCAACATGTATAAGACCTGTGCAAGTTCAAGCCATATTAAATCCCAATATAGAGGGGCAAGGCGGTCGTGAAATCTCACCTCTAGCTTGGGAGATGTTGGTAATTGATATCAGTAGAGAGGAGGAATCCTAATTTTCTTAAGGCTGTGGCCCCGGTAGGTCACGAATGCCCCAGTGAATGACCACATACCCAAGAGTATGTATGCAGCCAGTACTAATTGGACTCAATGGATTGATGAAAAATGAGCTATGGATTTGAAAGAGAACAAAGGAACTTACATGGGAGGGCTTAGAAGGAAGGAGAGAAAGGTGGAAATGATTTTATTATCATATGAAAAATATTAAAAAACTAATTAGGGCACAAAGTTGTGTGGGTATGGATTGCTGGTTGGATCTGTGAGGAGTTAGGGGATGAGGGCAAGTGTCTTAGTTAGGGTTTCTACTGCTGTGGAGAATGCCGGCAAGAAGACTTATAAAGGAACACATTTAATTGGGGTTATATCTCCCACAAAAACTAGAAAATACACCCCAAAAGTTTCAACCACATGACTGACCAAATATGAGCTGAACATGGATGACACCAATGGATATGGCAAAGTATATAGAGAAAAGCCCATGGGGCCTTGACCCTACACAAAGAACTGCAGACAAGTGAAGAAAGGTGAGAGCAGGAGAGATGTTCTTCCGCAGTTGCTCGCCCAGGGCCATGCATTCCTGAAAATATATATACGAGTAGAATTGTACAGACTGAGCAGGTTATATTTAGGAATATACATGTATATTCACATACACACATGCATACAATGACAGTTATTAAAAAAAGAAGTCATAAATTTTATTGAGTGTGGAGGCGAGTATAGGAGGGTTTGGAGGGAGGAAACATGGGGAGAAATGTTGAAATTATAGTATAACCTCAAAAAAGCTCACCGCCAAACAAAAATAGGTATCTATGAAAGGCTTTTAGGAAAGTTGTTACTTTGTAACTTAACGGAAAAAAAGCTAAATACATGTCTGGGCAGATAACTCCATCAGTAAAGTTTTTGTTTTGCAAGAACTAGGACCTGAGTTTTATCTATAAAACCCCAATAAAAACGTGTGTGTGTGGTAGTATGTGCTTATACTTCTAGTGCTGCAGAGAAAGAGGGTGCGTGTGGCTGTCCTTCCAGTCAGACCTAATTGGTAAGCTCCAGGCCAATGAGAGAGCTGATCTCAAAGGAGGTGGAAGGCTTTCCTGAGAATCATTTCCAAGATTGTTTTCCACAGACTCATTTATGCTCACACACATATGAGCACACACACAGCACACACATACACAGCACATACACAAATTCATTAAATTAAAAGGGGGAGGTGGGGGACGCGGGAGGAGGAGAGGGAGTGGGAACTGGGATTGGTATGTAAAATAAGAAAAGATTGTTTTAAAATAAATAAATAAAACAAAAATAAAAACATTGCAACAATGGATTTCTAATTCCAATGTGTATTGTGCTTTATTTATAAAGACCTATGGTATGTACCCCATCATATTTTGTTATTTTTTCTCAAAGCTTTTGAGTATCATTCATAAAGGGGAAAGTTATTTGGAGGACATCTTTTATTTATTTTTATTTATGTCATTTCGATCTCGCTTCCTTTCTTTCCCATATCATCATGTGGTAGCACATACTACCACACACACACGTTTTTATTGGGGTTTTATAGATAAAACTCAGGTCCTAGTTCTTGCAAAACAAAAACTTTACTGATGGAGTTATCTGCCCAGACATGTATTTAGCTTTTTTCCGTTAAGTTACAAAGTAACTTATCATCCCATATCATATCGTTCTTTCTATCTGAAAAATTTAGTAGTTATTAAAGAACAGTTCTGGTAAGAGTAAATTATCTATAAATTACTTTAGCCCTTGTTTGTGCGAGACATTCTTCACTCATCCTTAACTTTAGTTGGTACAGATTTAAGGGTTCACAAATATTTTTCTAATACTTTAAAGATGTCACCCAACTATCTTCTGGATTGTATAGTTTCTGAGAAAAAAAAATCAACAATGTTTCAAATCTTTGAACTTCTCCAAGTACTTTGCCATTTGAACATTAATATTTTCTTAGTATTTCATCTCTTCGTGTTTGTGTGTGTTTATACACATTTTGTTTCTCTGACCTTCTTAGATATGTGATATAAGTCTTATTATTTTGGAAAAATAGTTCTGTATCATGTTTTCAAATAATCTTATTGCCCTATTGTTCTGAAAATTGAATTGCTTCTATTTAAGTCAGAAATAATATGGTTCACATATTTTTGATGCTTTTTTTTAAACTTTTCTCTATTTTGTAATATACTTCAAATAAGTTGCAATGACCTTTTGTCTAGTTAACGGTTCTTTCTTTAACTTTCCCTAGCTATTAATGAGGAGATCTTCATCTGTGCAGTTTCATTCCAACATCACTGTTATTACATAGATTGCCATTTCAAATGATCCCATTTTACTCTTTCATATAGCTTTGATTGTTGTTCTACAATTCTCCATCTTGTCATGTATGTAGTCCAATCCTTTCCGCAGAGTAATTTTTAACCCTAATTATACTCTCAAAATCCCTGGCTCATCCGCCCATTGTCTGCATCAACTCTGAATCGGGTTTTCATGCTTGTATTATTTCTTAACAATGAATTATTTTTCCTTACTTTGGTTTAACTTTAATTTTTTTTTATTTGATAAGAGATATTTTCGATGCACAGCTAAGACTAAGGTAAATAGCAGCCAACTATGCCCGGAAATGGCCCTGCCTCTTCTCTGTAAAGCCAATTAGCTGCAAAATTGAGTCAGTCCACTCAGGACATGAGCAAGCACTGTGGTTTGTGCTACCTTTACCATCGTTATGCCGCAAATTTTGAGTTCCTCTAACATTGGTCTTCTGCTACCATATGCTTACAGTGGGAATTGTAATTCTGGAGTGTTTTTCATCTCCCCCCTAAGCTCTTGGCTGTCCTTGCATACCTGGGCCACAAAGGGAAGTCCCCCTCCCTCCCTCCCTNCTCTCTCTCTCTCTCTCTCTCTCTCTCTCTCTCTCTCTCTCTCTCTCTCTCCTCTTGCCTCTTTCTCTTCCAGCTGTAAAATGTAGATTGTTACTTGCTACTTGGCAGCTTACAAGAGCATGGCAGGATTTCTGTTCCCATGTTCCAATATCCATCAGAGGAAAGCCCTGTCAACCTGGGCTTTAGGAATTGGTCTTCCGAATATTCCGGGCAGTGTTAACTGTGGCAACAAAACTCTGCATTTTCTCTTTGCTTGACTTGGTACACAAATGTCCTGACTTGGAAGAGAAAGGTCCTGCCCCTCATTCAGTAGTTGCAAGTTTAGATTTAATGCATTTGTAGGCTCCTGGACCTACAAAAGTTTTCTGTCCTTTCCGACATGATAGAAGGTTTTTGCTTATAATCTAAGAGCAATGGACTTTTATGGCACCCCAGGTACAACACAACTTCCTTTCAGAGACAGACTTTTTTTCTCTTCCTCCCCAGAAGTGATCTTTCCCTATGCCACAGAAGTGAACTTTCCCAACTCCCTCACTACCAGATTCTTAAAGGTTTGGTGGTGCAGGAGAACAGACTCTAAGGAGACTGTCAAGGAAGCCCTGTCACTGACCTTTTTCACAAGCTTTCCATCTAGGTGGATAGAAAATAGCATCTGGGTGAATGTGAATGGCTCCTTTCTGTCAGAGATACCCAACAACTAACATATTGCTTCTAGTACTTCTCTAACCACTGTCTTCTGAAATGAAGCCCGTCTTTTAATTGTTCCCACACACGGAGGACTGAAACCCTCATTTGTCTCTATGTGTTTTAACTTCCATACTCAAATAGCCCAGCCTTTCTCTTATCAATTCCTAAATCCTCTCTGGCAGCCAACCTCAACTTCTTAGACAATTTTAGCCAACACAATGTCTTCCTTAGTGATCCCTTCTTACCACTTTTATGCAGCCCATTAAATGTTTCCAATGTATAAGTGGACATTCACCTGTGCAATGGTTAGGTCATTGCATAGCATTATATTTGTGTTCATATATATGCATATATATTATGTGTCTGATGTCCTAGCAATATAACTTATGTAGGAAAACAGTGGTAAGTTCTCCTTGTGTCACACTGACTGAAACAAAAAAGTAAATACAGCTTTTCCAGATCCCTTTAATTAGTATTTGTGTGATATTAGTCCATTAGAAGATTGGTATGACAAATAAGATCCAAATAGTGAAATGTAGCGAAGATGAGCTACATTTATTAAAGCTTAGTGGCCCTAGTTGCCCTCTTAAATCTACTATTAGAGCTACCGGAAGACTTCTGCCAAGATTTTGAAGATCAAAGGAGAGAATAGTATCTCTATGTTAGGGCCCAGAAAAAGAGGCTCACAGTAAAGAAATAGAAAGCAAGGCAAGTGTGTTAGCAGCAAGGAGGAATAAAGTCCTGGCATATTACTTGGAAAAGGTAAAGTTAGAGCAGAGTCTTACTGGGGGTGGGTGTGTTCTGGGGTGGCATTGGTCTAATTTTTAAAGTACCAACAGCTATGTTAATGCAAAGCATGTTCAAGAACATTCCTTGATGTAAGTTATCCTTGTAGGTCTGAAACTAGGAAGAAATAGGCGAGATACAGAAAATAGAGTTGGGGGGGCTTTCAGTGAATACTTAGCAAGAAGTCCCGAGTTTAATATTCGCAGTCCTGATATACCCCAATCAAAAGGGGAGGGCACAAGACTTCCATGGTACAAAGAACAAGCAAGCATAATTACCTCCTTACAGCTCAAAACACATGGCAGACACTCCCTAAGTCAAACATCCTATTGTCTGGCTTTTGAGTAGTAAGATGTCCAGTAACCAAACCTTTGACCAAACATCCTGTTGTTTATCCTTGAGGAACAAGAAATAGGTTTGAACTCTCTGACCTTAAGTCAAAATGGAACAGATCCAAAACTGTGGGCCCTCACATAAGGCAGAGTAGTTGACTTTCAATCTCAACAGAGAAGAGTTCTCCAATCCCCTGAGAAAACATGGTTCTGCTTTTGTTTTCAGCTGGGCTGACTCTAACTGACTTTCTTATGGATTCTATCTTTCCGTTCTTCTCTGCCTTTCTACTATGTCCCCAAAGTCATGTTCTAACGTTCCCAGGAAGAGTTTCTGTCTGAAATCCAAGGTGTTTTTATAAACTGCAATAACCACAAAGAGCCTGGATTCTGCCTTTCACTTTCATTAATTCATAGATGGTAGTGGATTTTCTGAGACAGCCCCTAAAGAGACATAAACACACACACACACACACACACACACACACAAACACACACACATAGGAAGGAAGATGCTTTGGTTATTAATCTTTTCTTTCTGTAGAACCAGTTACAAGTAACTTTTCTTTTTCTCTTCATTAAAGTATTATGTATAAGCAATTTTTAAGGTCTCTCCTATCTCAACAGTCTATTAGTTCTAAAGATGATTGCTCCAGTCCTCTTCAAAGTGAATTATCAGACACTAAGGAAAATGTGGGATTCATATCTCCTGTAAAATTTGGATAGGATGGCAGATGACATTTATTAAGTGTGCAATGAACAAGACACTCACTTATAGTGTACATTATTATTTCAATAACAATTCATAACTTGAAGAGATTGGTGATGTGAAGTGAACATATATATGAATTACTAAGTACAATGCCTCAGAGAAAACGCCTATTCAACAAGTTTCTCTGCCTCCTGCTTCAACAACTTTCCACCCAGCTTACTAACCTTTAAAAAGATAATAAAACAGCAGCTCAGTAGGATAAAGTAATTGCCGAGTCTTACCCAGGATTCCACATGACGTTCTGGGTATGGTGGATATAGCTCATTTCCCTCTGGATCTGGTACATTATAGGATGAACCAGTTTAGTGAGTTTAGCATCCTTCTAATCTTTGGCTCAGTTCATTATTGTGACCCAGAGACATTGTTTGTTAGGTGACTTCACAGAAATGTCAGATGTGGCATAGATTTCCCTATACGATGTTACAATTGGTCCCAGTCCCCATTAACAGTATATCTTTTGGGATAACCAACCACTAGGGTATTATTTGGGTTAACTGGCCTAGATTTCTTGTGACCCCTGACTTCCAGCTCTGTTCATTTTACATGGTACAGAGACAAGACAACGGACCACTTTCTAATAAAAAGAAAGGTAGATCTCTACAATCAGAATTTAGAAAAACATCTTTCTTTCTGAAAGAATATTTGGAACTAAATCAAGAGTGGAGGACATGGGAGTAGCTACAACCAGAAGTGAGAGTGATAAGTAGTCCTAAAAAAGGAAGTAGGCTGGGTATCGTCTGCTAACAGGTATGGTGTTTGCATAAGTAAATGGCATAAATGATTGTGGAGGCAACTTCCTGACTTGAAAATGATGTTATGAATCAAGTCCCTTTAGTGATTTCCTGTGCTTAACAGAAGGAATAGAAATGTGTTCAGCTATAGGATGCCTCATTTTGGTCTAGTACTAGCAATGTGCACAAAACAATGTTGAGTTTAGCATGCCATCAGTGTATGAGATGAAGCAGGTAGTTAAAAATACTGCAGGACAGAAGCTGTATTTGATGATCTCTTTTGGTCCTTTCCACCTCTAGGGTGACTTAAACTGTTAAATACGTGTGTGTGTGTGTGTGTGTGTGTGTGTGTCTGTGTGTGTCTTTCCCTCTGCATATCTTTTTCTATATCTAACCTTCTCTGAGACATCCATTCTTTCCTCCAGGTTATAGAGTATGTGTTTATCTACTGTTAACGAGGCCAATCCACCTAACAGAGCCCCAGTGCTGGGGACAAATCCATATAATACAAACAAGTAACATTGTATTTAGAAGGACATACTTTGTTTTCTGGAAGTGACATATTTTAGAAGAAATATAAGCTTTGAAAATAGAAAATGCAAATCTAGATTCATTCCCTAGCTTTATGATGCTGAGAGATTCAGCCCAGCCCCCTCTGTCCATCTGTAAAACTAGAGTAATCTTGGCTGCCTTTCCTTAGGACTGTTGTGAAGATTTACTGACGTAATTTATGAAAAGAATATAGTTCACTGACTGGCATAGAGTATTTACTGAAAGCGTAGTGAATGAATGAATGAATGAGTAAATATTGCTACATTCCTCCCTTCGTACGGTAAAAGGGTCTTGTAGAGGCTTTGTGGATGGTGAAGATGGGTCAGCGGAGACGGCATCTGCTTGTAGAAGCATGGGACATGAGCTCAAGTTCCCTAGAACCTATGAAAAGTTTGACACAGTAGTGTTCTTACTTGGAAATATGAGGAAAGCCAGGAAAATATCCAGAAACACATGAACTACCTAGTCTCGAGTTTATAATGACAGACAACAAAGACATTCTGTTTCAACAAAAAGATTGTCTCAAACAATGTGCAAGGCGAGGACTGACAACTGGGGCCCTTCAGTGATCCTCATTCATGCTTCTTGGTAAGTAAGGATCTTACACACATTAATGCATACACACACATACACATTTTACTATCCTTTATTAAATGAAAAACAATGGATGTAGGTTCAGTTAACTCCACCTCTCTGAGTCATTAAAATATTGCCTAGTCCTTAGTCTTCTCAGGTAAAATGTGTAGATGGCAAAGCCTAGTGTTCAAGAATGTTGTGAAGATTAAAGAAATAATCTCCAGGATAACACAGGCCTTGGAACATGGTCTGTGATCAGTACTGTTAATACTATTCCTCTACCTCCTGGTGGGTATGCCCCCATAAGTGGGCTAAATTAGTCTTCAGAAGAGTCAGGTGAACTATGTATTATTATCATAATGAGATGTTGTATGTGGAGACACCTAGTGCAATATGATGCAGATGGTCAATAAATGTTTGTTTCCCTTCTATTATTCTTCTTAATTAAGCTAATTATTATCCTGTCAACAACCATGCTTTTGCGTGAACTATGTGAATATTTTGAAGAACGAAGCACTAATCTGACATCTTTACTAATATAGAACGACAATTTGGACACCTAGCTCATAATCAAAATTATCTTGATTTTGATAATATGACAAGTTATAGTTGTAAAGTATTAAGCTAATTTCTACCTTAATGTTGTGAATGATGACTATATTAATTTGATAGTTCAAAGGTAATAACCACTGGAAAACATTTTCATGTCAACAATACTTTTGTTATTAATAGCATGCTTAGCATTTAAAATATTAAAATATTTAAAATTTTTGCTCATCATAAATGAAAGTTTGGAGTCTATGTTTGTAGAAAGAAAGTTTGGAGTCTATGTTGGTGGAGGCTAAGCTCCTCTGACCTTAACCTGGCCTAATACTTGTCTTTCCATCTTACCTTTTACCATGACTAATTTGTGTGCAGGAATCTTCAGAGTGAGTCAGAGTGTGGGATATATTTATAAAGCAAGATACGGATCTAAAATAAATCTGTCTTTACAATATGTTACTTAACTTTGTCTACCTTTGTTTCACCAACTGAAACATAAATATATAATCAATACTTACTTGATAGAATAATCTCTAAGATAAAATAATTTTTAAATAAGTCAATGTCCAAATACTTTATCACAAGGCTCACAAAGCAGGGAGTGTGCAGTAGATATCAACAGCTGCAATTGCTGTGACCACGGTCACCATCACCTCTTCCACTACAATGATAATGAGTTGACAGCCGCATTGAAGAATCATGCAAAAAGACTGCAGAATCATAAAAGAATTGTGTATAGACTCTCAGGAGAAATTCCAGATCCCCAAAAGGGGAACTGCCAAAGTTCTTTGTCTTATCCCCCAACTTAAAAAATCATTTCAAAAGATCCTTGTCAGTATCTCCTGAGTTGCTATGGAAATGTGTGAGGCACTAAGACTCTTTCAGAGTCTTATATCATAGAGCAACCACCCATATGTTTCGTTACCATGACCAAAGGGTCAACTGTAGAAAGTATAGAAAAAGGGGCCAAATGTAATTAGATTGTAGGAAAGCCTTTGAAAATTTGAATTGTGGAGGGTTTATCTCAGTTTTTTTTTCACTGCCAGACAGAGTATATTAGCATTCTTGTTTTGTTGAGCCTTGACTAATAGGAAATTTTCAACAACTTTTTTCTCTATCTTGAAATAAACCAGAGAGACTGTTATATAGAGAGATTTATCTAAGTAGCATGCATATTCAAGGAAGCAGGGAGAAGGGAATATATCTAAGTTGATTGAATTCTTTTTCTTTTGAAAAACTAATAATTTGTTTGGCTGCTCTGGAGACTAAATTAATTCAGGCAAATTTCCTGGAGAGCATGCTGATAGCTCAGGTGAGAATAATGAACCTGAGTGCAGTCTGGAAACTTCACATGAGTTACACATGAGGGTGTGCCCATGACCCGATTGAAGTTAAAAATTGGAGGCCGAGAAAGCCATAGAGACCTTCGTACAATGACCACTCAAACTGGAATGCTGAATTCCCCAGATAAATTATGTGCATGTAGAAACATTAATAGTCATGTATGGACCTTAAAATTCGAAATATCTTATTTGGCTTTTTGATTGTTTTTCAAGACAAGGTGTTTCTGTGGAACTCTGGCTGTCCTGGAACCAGCCCTTGAAGACCAAGCTGTCCCTGAACTCACAGAGATCCACCTGACTCTGCCTCCTGAGTGCTGGGATTATGGGCTGCACCACCACTGCACAGCATATTTTACTACTTTAGGTAGTTTACTTAGAAATTCCCTCCCTATCTACCTTCCTCCTCTCTCCTTCCATTGCTTCCTTTTTTTCCTTTCTTCTTCAATATTATCTTTCCTCAGGATATTTACTGAGTATGCAGAATGTCTCAGTATTAACTAACAATACAACCAGCCTAGACACTACTCTTCCTATCACAGGGTAGGCAATTTACAGCGTTACTGTTTCTCTACCCTATATATACAATGCCCTACTGCTTATATTTCTTAGTTTTCTTTAACATCAAGTATTTAATATTTTTGCAAAAGAAGCGATTTATTTTGAGACTGTAGAAGACCAAACTGACATACAAAGACAAATGGAACCGAGGCACCACTGACAGGGCCTTGCAGCTTGAACAGCTCAAGGACTCCCCTGCACTCTCTACTAACCAATATTGTGGAGAGGAAGTGAGGTGTGCTTAACTGAGACAAGGAAGCATAGAACAAGCAGCATCACAAAGGAAAAAATAACAAAATAAACAACAAGAACAAGAATAGAGAATAGACACAAACAAACTATTTCTTAATATGAGTGTGGAAATACACAGCAGTGTATTTTTTCTTTGACTTTGGAGAATATATTCTTTCCCACTGCATTTATTATTTTAATTTCTTTTTTGCATCTTTATTATTATTATTAATATTATTATTATTACAAATTTCACCTTCTCCCCTCCTCCTATTTCCGTCTCCCTCACCAAATTCCCCCTCTCCCTCTCTCTCCAGTCCAAAGAACAGTCAGGGTTCCCTGCCTTGTGGGAAGTCCAACGTCCTTCCCCCTCCATCCAGGTCTAGGAAGGTGAGCATCCAAACAGACTAGGCTCCCACAAAGCCAGTACATACAGTAGAATCAAAAACCAGTGCCATTGTCCTTGGCTTCTCAGTCAGCCATCATTGTCAGCCATGTTCAGAGAGTCCGGTTTGATCAGATGCTCCATCAGACCCAGTCCAGCTGGCCTTAGTGAGTTCTTATTAGATCAGCCCCGCCGTCACAATGGGTTTACGTACCCCTCGTAGTCCTGACTTCCTTGTTCATGTTCTCCCTCCTTCTGCTCCTCATTTGGACCTTGGGAGCTCAGGCCAGTGCTCCAATGTGGGTCTCTGTCTCTATCTCCATCCATCGCTGGATGAAGGTTCTATGGTGATGTGCAAGATATTCATCAGAGTGGCTACAGTATAGGGCCAGTTCAGGTGCCCTCTCCTCAGCTGCTCAAGGAACAAGCTGGGGACATCTCCTTGGACAACTGGGAACCCCTCTAGAGTCCAGTCTCTTGCCAACCCTAAAATGGCTCCCTTAATTAAGATATATACATCCCTGCTCCCATATCCACTCTTCCTCCATCCCAACCATCCCATTCCCCCAAGCTCTCCCCATCCTCCCCTTCTTCTCTCTCCTCATCTCCCCTTACCCCCACCCAACCCCCACTCCCAAGCTCTAAATTTTTGCCTGGCAATCTTGTCTACTTCCGATATCCAGGACGATAACTTTATGTTTTTCTTTGGGTTCACCTTCTTATTTAGCTTCTCGAGGATCATGAATTATAGGCTCAATCACCTTTATTTATGGCTAGAATCCTCTAATGAGTGAGTACATACCATATTCCTCTTTTTGGGTATGGGTTACCTCACTCAGGATACTGTTTTCTATTTCCATCCATTTGCATCCAAAATTCAAGATGTCATTGTTTTTTACCACTGAGTAGTACTCTAATGCGTACATATTCCACACTTTCTTTATCTATTTTTCCATTTAGGGGCATCTAGGTTGTTTCCAGGTTCTGGCTATTACAAATAATGCTGCTATGAACATAGTTGAACAAATGCTTTTATAGTATGATAGGGCATCTCTTGGGTATATTCCCAGAGTGGTATTGCTGGGTCCTGGGGGTAGGTTGATCACGAATTTCCTGAGAAACTGCCACACTGATTTCCTAAGTGTTTGCACAAGTTTGCATTCCCACCAGCAATAGATGAGTGTTCCCCTTACTCCACATCCTTTCCAGCCAAGGCTATCATAGGTGTTTTTGATTTTAGCCATTCTGATAGGTGTAAGATGGTATCTCAAAGATGTTTTGATTTGCATTTCCCTGATTGCTAAGGAGGTTGAGCATGACCTTAACTGTCTTTTGGCCATTTGAAAGTCTTCTGTTGAGAATTCTCTGTTCAGTTAAGTACCCCATTTTTTTAATTGGGTTAATTAGCATTTTAAAGTCTAGATTCTTGAGTTCTTTATATATTTTGGAGATCAGACCTTTGTCTGATGCAGGATTGGTGAAGATCTCCCAAAAGTAGGTTGCCTTTTTGTCTTAATGACAGGGTCCTTTGCTTTACAGAAGCTTCTCAGTTTTAGAAGGTCCCATTTATTCAATGTTGCCCTTATTGTCTGTGCTACTGGGATTATACATAGGAAGTGGTCTCCTGTGCCCATATGTTGTAGACTACTTCCCACTTTCTCTTCTATCAGGTTCACTGTGTTCAGATTGATATTAAGGTCTTTAATTCATTTGGACTTGAGTTTTGTGCATGGTGATCGATATGGATCTATTTTCATTCTTCTACAGGTTGACATATAGTTATGCCAGCACTATTTGTTGAAGATGCTTTCTTTCTTTCATTGTATACTTTTTAGCTCCTTTATCGAAAATCAGGTGCTCATAGGTTTGTGGGTTAAAATCCGGGTCTTCTATTCAATTCCATTGGTCAACTTCTCTGTTTTTATGCCAATACCAAGCTGTTTTCATTACTGTAGCTCTGTAATAGAGTTTGAAGTCAGGGATGGTAATGCCTCCAGAAGTTCCTTTATTGTATAAGATTGTTTTTGGCTATTCTGGGTCTTTTGTTTTTCCATATAAAGTTGATTATTGTTCTCTCAAGGTCTGTGAAGATTTTTGTGGTGATTTTAATGGGGATTGCATTGAATTTATAGATTGCCTTTGATAGAAATTCCATTTTTACTATGTTGATCCTACCTATCCAAGAGCACGGGAGGGCTTTCCATTTTCTGGTGTCCTCTTCAATTTCTTTAATGCCTTAAAGTTCTTGTCAAATAGATCTTTCACTTCCTTGGTTAGAGTTACCCCAAGATACTTTATGCTATTTGTGGTTATCATAAAAGGTGTAATTTCTCTGAATTTCCTCGTTGCTTCTCTATTCTTTGTGTATAGAAGGGCTACTGATTTTTTTCAGTTGATCCTGTAACCTGCAACTTCACTGAAGTTATTTATCAGCTGTAGGAGTTCTTTGGTAGAGGTTTGGGGGTCACTAATGTACACTATCATATCATCTGAAAATAACAAAAGTTTGACTTCTTCCTTTCCAATTTGAATCCCCTAGATCTCCTTATGTTGTCTTATTGCTATTGCTAGAACTTCAAAATCTATCTTGAAGAGATATGGTGACAGTGGACAGCCTTGTCTTGTTCCTGATACTACATTTAAAAAAAGTTTTTAATGAATTTAGAACTGCAACATTAGAACCTAATAAGTACATATGTGGTCCATCACCAGTTTGTCTAAAAGAGAAATTAGAATAAGTCTGTTTAATTTCCTCTAGCCTCAATCCTTGAGAGAGAGAGAGAGAGAGAGAGAGAGAGAGAGAGAGAGAGAGAGAGAGAGAAACATACATCAATTGCTGAAAGTGGCTCCCAAGGGTTTATTTTTAATTATTTATTCATTGTTATTTAGTATGCACTGGTGTTTTGCCTGCATGTGTGTCTGTGTGAGGATGTTTGATCCCATGTAACTGGTGTTACAGACAGTTGTGAGCTGCCATATTGGTGCTGGGAATTGAACTCAGGTACTCTGGAAGAGCATCAAGTGCTCTTAACCACTAAGCCATCTCTTCAGCTAAACCCTGAACGTTTATAGGAGAAGAGAAATAAAGCAAGATGCTCTGTCAATATGGACTGGATCATGAGGCTGGGTCCTGGCCATCATCAGGTATGCACTGTCCGGTGTGCACCATGGGGAGGGATGTGGGACCTCGGGCTCTCTTGCTTAAGGAATACAACATCTATGACAGATTTTCAGCCACTTATTCATGAGCACATCAAAAGGGTGTTAAGTGTTGACTGGCATGGGGAATACAAGAGCAAATCCAAACATTTCCTTTCACTTTTTCCGACTCAACAAACATGATTTCCATGAGTTAACAACCTCCAAAGGGGGCAATAGACATCAGTCACACAGACAATAATGTTGAGAACAGAGTATGAGGCCAATGCTGATGGAGTTTTTCACTCTATAAAAGTGCTTTTCAGCTGATTGGTATTTGGGGGTGAATAGGACCACATTAACTTCTTCAATGATTGCAAAGATTACATCCAGAAAAAGGCAGGTCTAAGTTTCAGGAAATCAGTGAACAGGCCATAAAAGTAGAATTGAAAGGGATTCTAATTTTGATTTGTTTCGAATAATTACAGCTTATCAAACCCAGAATAGGTCTTCTCTCTCAGGAAATGGTTTCTTACTGAACCTGTGGTTTTAGTTCAGTCCCCAGAATCCTAGTTGTTCTAACCATCACACAATGCCACGACAAGTGTACTTCCCACATAAAATAATAAATAAATGAAGACGAAATATTAACATTAATAACATGATTATTTTAATGTATTTTGTATAGTACTTTAAAATTACAATGATATCTCATTAAAGCCCCACCATTCATTTTGTACATTTGTTATAAAAGATAGCATTATTTTTATTTTAATGATCAAGAAACTGTATCTCAGATAGGTTAAGGATATCACTCAAGACCACACAGCTTCTAAAGGATCAATAAGAATGCAAAATCACTATCTGTACGTTGGTTTTTGGGAAGGACTTAAGGGAAGATCTCTTCCCTTGGTTCAAGGTGTAGATAAGTTGTTTCCTGACAAGAAAGGACCAAGTGGAGGGTCAGATTTCTAGGGAAATGGTTGACATTTACCAGTCTGGAACCCAGGGGAGTGCTATGTTCTGTAAACCAGTCTGGATGCATGTGAACCATTTTGTTGTCTGCCATTTCTATGTTAAGCTTGTGTTTCCTGACATCAGTATGAATGCAGGATCAAGCTGGTGAGTGACATCAAGGGTACCCTTCTTTCCATACTGCATTTCCACCATCTTGTCACTCTGTCCCTGTCTCTCTTCATGTCTTTATCTCTCTGTCTCTCTGTCTATCTCTGTCTCTATCTCTGTTTCTTTCTTTCCCTCTTTGTGTGTGGGTGTGTATATGTGTGTTTATGCTTGGATATGCATCTTAATTTTCATCCCTTGGCAACTGAACACACACTAATTTCACAACTTGCCATCAAAAACAAGAAATAAGACTAATTTGCTTGACTGATTTTTTAAATAGTCGTCCTGGCATGGGAGGATAACTTCTCTGTGATTGCAGATTCTGTGTGTGCACAGGCATGTGTGTGCATGCACACACATACACATGCAAACCTATAGCTCCATTTTAAAACTTCTTTTCTTTTGAATTTATTTTTCAAAGTTCTGCCTAATAATCATCGATTGTATCTAGAGGCCCACTCGCTAAAAGCAGGTTGAGTCATAAGCAGGTTGTACAAGTCCAGGAAACCTGCAGCGATGACTAAGAGAGTCATTATTTGATAAAAGGGGAAAAAATAGGTATTGGTTTGAAAGAAAGGCTGGGGGAGCATGAAGAACTTCTCGAACAGGGGAAAAAACACTTCGAAGCTAGCTGGCAGGATGAGTGGGGGCTGGAGAGAGGCAGTCTTGTGCAGCAAGACTTGTGCTGCGTTTTAATCACATCTCTATGTGACTGGGTTTTGTTCCTCTCTGGTTTTTTATCCATCAAGTAGGAAAAAACACAGAGGGGATTCAACAGTAACCTGGCTCTTTCAACTTTGTACCTTACTCTGCCCTGTCCCTGCACGTTTTTAAATAGATGCCTGGAAATTCTTCTCAGCGTGAGTTCAAATAGATGTATACTTTCTCTAACCTTGTAAATATTGGCAGTTTAAAATTAAACTCTTGCATCATTCTTTGAACATCTTCAGTGACTGCCAACGGGGTATGATCAGGGTTTAACACACAGAGTCACGTATTAAAATATAAACAGACAAATTCATAAGTCAAGTGTTTACTACCAACCTTTGACTTTATTTCTGGAATGTATATTCATGTCTACTTTACCTACAGCATTTTAACATATTTTTACACTTGAAAATTTTCTCTTGGTCATCCTATTGTAAGCCATAACAAAATATGCTTGTATAATATAAAAATGTTTTCAACAAATCGTGCTGTAGTCAGAAATTCCCAAAGTATTAAATAACCATGTAAGTAGCTGCTCCATTACTAAGTGGCAAAATATTAATTAGAACCTGAGACAACACCCCAGCTTCTATGTCTTATTTACTCTCTTCTGCTGTGCTCTGGAATCTCAGAGAGGAAAATGATGACAGTCTTACTCAAATTCAAGTGGCCGGATAGATAAACCTTTCTCTTTGGAAGAAGCAATGTGTAAAAAAAGAGACAAGAAAAAATAAAGCTAGAATAATTCCTCAACCAGAGTTACATTAATAGCAGACTGATTTTTCCAGAAACATCTGTATGAAAATTGGAAATTCTCCCTGTCTATATACCTGTAGGGCAAGGTGACTTTAAATTGACACCATTTATATTTTAGACTAGAAAATTAGGTGCTGTTGGCATTGTCCTGTGTGCATTGTAGATAACTGAGCAAGATACCTGGCCTCTATCCATAGATGCCAGTAGTGGGACCCCTTCAGGTCTTGACAACCAGAAATATAGGAAAATATTGCCCAACATTCTAGCCATATAAACCCAAGTTTGAATATTGGTTTCTTATCTAGCTTGTGAAGAATGTCAAAAGTCATATTTAATCAAGGATGGTATTTTAATCGTGTGAACAAAGGAAAATCTGGATAATTTGGTTTAATTTCCCTTTCTATGTAAGGGGGAAGTTGTTGAGTCCATGAAGAAAACCTTCTCAGAGCTATATGAACCTTTCTAAGCACTGAGTCTTAAATGAACCCAAATCTAGTGTGGATAAACTAGAAGTCATGTTATTTAATAATGTGAAAATGTTCTGCTGCCTATCACATCATTGGGTGATTCCACTATTATGTCATATCATAACGTATGCTTCCATAAACTAAGATGGTTACATTATACTATAATCTTATGGGACCACCGCCATATATGTAGACTCCTACCTGCTGACTGAGTTGTCATTATGAAGCACGCATGCACACACACACACACACACACACACACACACACACACAAAAAAAAACATTGGGCTATACCACAGATGGGAAACAAATGGAAAAGATGAAGTTACTAGCAATAGATATCATACTGTTTATAATCTTTTTACTTAGTGTTAACTATGATACTAAGTGTTTTGCAAGGCCTACTGCACTGACTAATCATACTAATCATACTATCTCTGGAGGTAGGTAAACTTACTTGTTTGTTAAGGTAAGATGCTATAACAAAGACCTCAGAATATTCAGTATCGAACAAAATAGAAACATGCTTATCTGCATGATAAGACTCCTAATTACGGGTCTCCATGCCAGACAGTAGAGCTCCCCTTTTGGGGAACATTCTAGCAGCTCCGAATCGCATTCTGTTCATATCTCATTGGTTTAACCCAACTGCAAAGATGACCATGGATTTCTGATAGGCAACTATGCCTATACTCAGCTACAAGAGGTCTAAGACCATTTTCAATTTCAAGGTTTCGTTTAAAAACTTCATGTGTGTGTGAGTCAGAGGAAAACTCCTGTTCTCTCCTTTTTATAACAGGTACCAGGATTTATCGCAAGTTGTCAGACTTAGAGGTCAGCACCTTTACCTGCTGAGCCATCTGGCCAGCCTGTAAATATTTTTTCAGTAGAACATAATCACCACCACCCTTCATTTTTTTTTTATTATCTATGCTGGTTCCTAAAGATCATAGCATTTAAAAAATACTTATGACAAATACTAAGGTTGGCTTTCAGATCTTTAAATGTTACTTTCCAGCCTTTAAGAAAAATAAAAAGTTTTGAAATCCATGTTCTAGAAAAGTAAAGGGAGACTTAGAGATATAAGAGGTCTGTGAGGCTTTCTAGTTAAAGGATGGGGACATAGAGGCACACTGAATATAACGAAGTGTTCCAGGTCCCATGTGGGGATATTCCTGAGATAGGAACATAGCTCTGTTTCACTCAAAAGACAAAGTCCTATTTATCTGATCATACTACCCTATCACATTATAAAGGAAATATTCATTCTGTATTCTCTCTGCTAGGCAATATTCTAAGAAAGGAGGATTCATTAATTAGTAAAAAAGAGGCATCCCTGCTTTCATGGATCATGGATTAGAAATGCAAATTATTAGAATTCAGTTTAATGTATTAATAGTATATGATGTGTGTGATAAGTGTTACAAGCCATCAACAAAATACGTTCAGGAAGAAGGGAAGGCGGCAGCAGAATTGGGTAAGGATTTATTGCTGAAAGAAATGGTTAATGGTGGCTTCTGTTTTGGAAAAAACAACCGTGGAGAATGAGAGTCAGCCAAAGCTTTTGAAGAGGAGGCAAGAGCCTGTGCTGAGAACATCCAGTGAAAACCCTGAGTTCCTCCTCAAAGAGGAGGTTGAATCAAAGGTCAGGAGCTGGACAAGAATGAGAGGCAAAAGAACAAAGAGAGCAGTGTGGGTGCCCACAGCTTGTGTGTGTTGGTGGTGGGGGAATTGGTACAGAATGGAGACGGAAGAAAACAGCTAAAAGGTACAAGAGCACTGCAGAGCGCTAGCCTTTTAACTCTTTCAGAGAAAAATTTTCTAAACTCCCTTTGCACAAAACCATAGAACACACATGCAGGTAGATACACACACACATGTAAATTACAGTAGGCCTTATGTTCAATTGTATGGTGGAAAGGTCATGCCCATTTGAGTCCCACAGAACTGCACATATCCCCTCTGCTACATGGTCATTTAATGATCTAGGAAAATTGTTAGTATTGTTCTGACATGATTTATTGAATATTTTCTAAATGGCAGGCCCTTTATATACATGATCTCATTAAAGCCTTACAGAGTTGCATAAGTTTACATTAACGGCATTTGAAAGTATATTGAGGTTAAATTGAGTGTTAAAATTAAGTAGTGATGGCTAGTAGTTAAGAAGTAATAAAAGAATATGCGAGATGGCTCAGTGGATTAGAGCACTTGCTGCTAGGCCCAATAACCTCCTTTTGATTCCTAGGACTCTCGTGGAAAAAGAAAGAACAGACTCACACAAATTGTCCCCTCATCTCCACACATGAACTATGGTACAACTTTATACACAATAAAAAATAAATTTAAATAAAAATGTAAAGTAGTAAAAGAACAAGCAATTTTTCTTCCGTGCATTTATATTACTTGTTAAATTTTAACTATGTAGTGATTAGTAATGATGGTGAATCTTTCCATGGGAATGCTTTCTCAATACTTTTCCCATGTAAACAAAAATATTTAATGCTTATTAAGTACTGTTATGTGTCAGACACTCCCCTAATAACATGTATTTCTCAAATAAAACAACCGAGGCTCAAGAGAGGTCAAGTAACTTGGCTGAAGTTAAACAGTCAGTACACTGAGAGGGTGAGATTGGGTCCAGACAGTGTTGCTTTGCAGGTGATGTGCTCAGCATTCTCCCAACACTGCCTTCTCAAGCAGACCAATACCAAAGTTGAAGAAATAGATTAGTTGCTGATACATATGGAAAGCCTGTTTATTTAGATCTGGTGACCTGATAGTCATTTTCTTCAAATGTCAGGCAAGTCCTATGGAGCAATATTCCAATTGACTGACATCTTAAACCCAAATTTGAAGTGAGAACAAAGATTATATATGTGCCTTTTCTCTTTGAATGTGTGATTGCACCAAAATGTATGTGTATTTGTAAGTGCATACATGCATGCATTTGTTTAGATATGTGTAATACGAATCTAAGTGGTGGTTTAAAATACCATCTTCTAGGTTTCCTTCCCAAGCCTAAATTCCAGCATTTTATTAGGCAATATTTAAAAATTAAAATCCTTGGATTTGGAAGTGAGTGTAATTGGGGTGCATTGTATGAAATTCCCAAATGACTAATAAAAATATTATATTAGGGAAAATAAAAATATTTGTTCTCCTTTAGGGTAAACACCTAGTTTGCCACAACATTCTCTCTCAAGCAACTGCATCAGGAATGGCATTTCCAAACAAAAATGGATGGTCCCACAGCAACGATGGAATGTTTCTCTGCAACAGGCATGGCGTATCACTCTTTATTTCATGCTTTATTTAAGAAGGCAGCAAATATGAACTGTTTTGATGGCCATCATTTCTTGGAATTGTCCATATCTAGCAAGTATTTTGCTTGTACATTTCTTTTGGGCATGCAACAGATTCTAATCACGGTCGGTCTCTATGTATCTCCTTTGAATGTGAATTTGAGAGTATCAACTTGATATTTTCGATTTACCGGCATTAACCTGCTCACAGTATAACGTTTTCCTCAGATTCTAATCATGGTTGGTCTCTATGTATCTCCTTTGAATGTGAATTTGAGAGTATCAACTTGCTATTTTAGATTTACTGGCATTAACCTGCTCACAGTATAATGTTTTCCTTTAGGGTGGGGACTAGATTTTTATTAGGTGGGTCTTACTCTTTGGATTCCTCATTCTTGGTTCATACTCTGCTCAGATGACAGATCAGTTAATTTCTAGAAACAGTTTCCAAAGACAAACTTAAGTGGTTCTGATAAGAACCAGAGTCAAAAAAACCAGCCCCATCAGTTCAAATCTCTAATCACAGATAGACTTGGATCACATAGTGAACCTCATCTGTAGAGTGATCTGACATACTGCTATGGAGAAACTAAGACTGTCTCAAGAACATATGCCTGCAGTGGGGCCAGGAAATACCACTATGGTGGTAACTGAGTTTTTTCTACTAGGGTTTGGAGACCTCAAGGAACTGAGCCCCTTGCTTTTCCTGGTATTTGGCATTGTCTATCTAGTCACAGTTTCTGGTAACCTTCTTCTTGTGGCACTGGTATGCACCCAACAAGGACTCCAGATTCCAATGTACTTCTTTCTAGCAAATCTTTCAAGCTTGGAGGTCTGTTATACATCCAACATTGTACCCCGGATGCTGGTGGACTTACTTCGGGAAGATAGGGCAATTTCCATGGTAGGTTGTATAACTCAGCTATATTTCTTCGGGGCCCTGGGAAGCACTGAGTGTTATCTTCTGGCAGTAATGTCTTATGATAGGTACTTGGCTGTCTGCTGGCCCTTGCACTATAGAACACTATTACACAGAACCCTAAGTCTGGGACTAGCAATTGGCTCATGGCTTTGTGGCTTCTCAGTGGCAGCTGCCTTCCAGGCTGCTATGCTATCTAGCTTGACTTTCTGTGGAGGCAATGAAGTTGACCATTTCTTCTGTGACTTGAAGCCTCTGCAGAAGCTCTCCTGCTCTGATCCCTACCTGGTTAACCTAGTCTGCATGAGTCTAACATCCTTGGTAACCCTGGTTCCTTTTGGACTAACTTTAGCCTCCTATTGGAAGATTCTTTCTGTGGTCTTACATATCCCTTCCATTGTTGGCAGGCAAAAGGCATTCTCCACTTGTTCTTCTCATCTAGTAGTTGTGACTTTGTTTTATGGAACTTTAATCTTGGTCTATGCTGTGCCCTTGGCTGCCCAGGTGCCAGCTCTCAATAAGACCTTCTCCTTGTTCTATACTGTTGTCACTCCGATGTGTAACCCCCTTATCTACAGCCTCAAGAACAAAGATGTCAAGGAGGCTGTGAGAAAATTAAGAATTCAATGGTATGATTTTAGCTTCACTTAAATGATCGAAGTGATAGCAATCTGAAACAAAACCAACCTTCCAATCACCAACGAAGTCTTAGTAAGGCTAGCATAATAGAATAGGTTATGATTATTGTAACTCCAAATATATGCTAGTTTAATAATGATTTTTTCTTAATATACTTGGAATAATCTAGTTTTCCTTGAGCATATTTACACCGCAATAGGGAATAAATACTTGCTAGTTCATAGGAAGGAATGTGTAGTGAGGCACATGATATGTAATTGATACACCCAATTTTGCCAAGAGCACAACGTAGGAGGTAAAAACGTTTTTTCTTATGTTTCATAACCATTCATTGATATGTAATGCTAAAACCAGTTAATATGTATAATTAGTAAGTGTTAATAAAATTCAAAAGGGATAATCCATATTTTGGTTCTATTGTGGTTATAATGATGTTTTTATATATTTTTATTCTTCGAAAATTTAGTGTGTGTGCATGCTGAATATTGTCCATTTATACCCTATATGTCTGTCTCATCCCCTTTCTTTTTTCTGCTGAAGTGCTTCTTCCCAACAAGCCCCCTATTATTTATTTATTTACTTATTTATTTATTGCCCACTGGGTTTAATTATATTTGCTTACTTGCAAAAGTATGAATGGAGAAATGTTTGTTGGCAGCTTATCAATGGCTGTACCACTGAAGAAAATGACACCCCTGTTGATACATCTGGCCAGATGGGTCGGTATTGTAGCATAGAATGTTCAGAGCTGCATGAGACCATTGATGACATGCCAGTTATGGGGATAAGCAACTGCTTTCTGACTGGATATGAGGCCCATTCCACCGGATGAATTTTATATCTGGCACAGTAAACCAGGCAAAAAGTTCATGACTGGGAAAATCCTAGGTTCTGGAGAGGCCTATTGTTACCCAAATAATAATGCTGTGAAAGGGTCTTCAAAATATGTATCTTTTTATTATTTTATTTTATTATTTAAAAAAAATACCAATCCAAATTCCCACTACCTCGTCTCCTCCCACTTCCCTCCCACTCCCTCCACACACCCTCCCTTCATGCCCCTCCAATCTTAAGAGAGGGCAAGGCACCCTGCCCTATATCTGTAGATTTGCGTTGCTTCCAACGTTGATTGGAGAAAGTTGTTTTTGAAGTGGGTAGTGGTTAATACAGAGCCACATTCCTGTTTATAGGAGCTAAGAAACTGGGAGTAGTCAGCCATAGATGGGACATCTGTTTCACCCCCCACCAAGGCTTAGGGAACAAACAGAAGAGTGGGAAGAAAGAACTTAAGAGCTGGCTAATGAAGAGGAGAGCTAAGAAATGCGGACTTTGGTCACGGCACAAGTGCTGCACATATCAATTTACAATATTTGTGCTTACCTACACAAAATCTGCATACTATCAAGCCCTTCAAAATATCAGCACGAATTTGGCAGGAGATCCCAAGGCTCCATCCTTGGTAGAGAAGCTATTGACAGTGGATGGTTATTAAAGTAGGAAGGGTCACTTTTTTTGGACACATGACTGCTAGTAGATTGCCCATGCCTCAGGAGGTGCCCCCTCCCCATACACATAAAGACAACAGAGGGTTAACTGAATGCAGAGGGTTATCAATTAAAAAAAAAGGAATGACAGCTGGGAGGGAGAAGGGATGGAGAGAACTAGGTAGCATTGTTGGGGGAAGGTAGGGATAAATGACTATGATCCAAATGCCTTCTATAAATGCATGAAAATTTCAAAGAATAAATAAAAATATTATAGTTTTAAAATGAAACAAATAGCCCTCTTCCAGCATCCACTAATTGCTCATAGTCTCCCAGTGACGGGTAGGACTTTATTAGCCCCTCCCTAATTTATGTTGCAGCTTTGACTAACTAGATATTTTATGGGTGCTCTGAGTTACTGTGTATAACCACTATGAAGTGCGCTAAAGACACTGCTTTGTTGCAACCCCCCCCCAAACCGGATGTTTTATTCTTTCCATGCCTTCTTTTCTTGATGTTCCCTGAGCCTTGGAGAAGATGACATGCCATTCCATTCACCATATTCAACAGTCATTTATTCTCCATCCTTTGAATTTTGTGATTCTCTGCATTAACCACCATCTAATGAAAAAGGAAAGAATAGAAGGCTGAGAGCATGTCGTTATGCATGCAAATTTATGCACATAAACATAAGCATTTAGTTTGATGCCATGTTCATTTAACATAACAACAGTAATTGATTCTTCCCTAAGGCCCGTGACCTCCCCAACCATAGGTTCCTGAGTAGGTGTATATTATCAGGAATGAATTCCTTCTTGTAGATCAAACCTCATATCCAATCAGAGAGTAGCTAGTTACCCCGTAATAGTCCTACTGTTGCATTGGTGGGCATATCTTGACAGACAGGTCATTATTATAGCTCATGAGGTCCACAATTAGGTAGGAGCATTTTTCTCCTCCTGCAGTTTATGTACCACCTGGTACTAGGAAAGTTAGCCAACCAGAAATGTGCCTTAAGCATTTGCAGCAATGTCTCAGGCATGTGTATTGCTACTGGCACATCATTTTTTTTTCCAGATTGAATTTCCTTTAAAAGTCACAGCTACCTACTGCATTTTCATTCTCTTTCTGTTCTCCTCTTAGGTTTTTTTTTTTCTTTTTACTGGTATATACCTGAGTTTTTCTCATTGGAATCACATGTATTTCTATTTCTTTTGTCTTTGTTATATTTGCAGAATATTATTAAATAGCATAATAAAGCCACACACTTCAAGAGAGAAGAAAAATTAAAAAAAGGGGGATTCTGCTCAGGAAAGGTAGAGAATACATTTATTCAATCAAAATATTTATTGAAAGGCTAATATTATCCATGCGTTCTGCTGCGTGCTAAGAAGAGAATAATGAGCAATGTAGACAGTTTCTAAGCTCAAAGACAATAACATTTAATAGCCATAGTGTCAAATTGTTGAAAAATTTACGTTTTAATATTATAGACTATGTAGATCTTGAAAGAACTACCCCCAAATTCTCAAAGTGAAGCTCCAAAGCTTCTATTTACCTTAATTTTAAAAGTAATTTATTACTATGAAGCAACCTAATAGAAATACCCAATAGCATTTTAGTGAGACATACAAGCAAAAAGAAAAGCACATGAGATTCACCTTCTCTTAGAACCTTTTATGACTGACTTTATGTTAGGGCTTCCCCCAGAGAAGGACTGTATTCTTCTTTGATGCGTAGCATTAGTGTTCTGCACATTTTTTGTGCATAGGTTCTACCTTCCCATGAGATTGTAAACCATTTGCAGACAGAGACGGAGAGTCATTTGAAGTTGTACTTAGCATAGGAGTCATTTGACATTTATATAGGATGATATACAAGCTTCTAAGCTTGGGGCTCAGTTTTTTTTTCTCAGTGTTTTCCATGACTTTACTCCTGTCTCCTCCAGTCTCATTTCCTATTAGGCTGCATCGTTACAATTTACTGTATCACTGTTGTGAATAGTTACGCATACCCATACACTATTTATACAATACCTAGATAATATTTTCAATGTTTTGATCCTAGTTTCATCATCATCTTCTTCAGAAAGATTTGCCTGTCATTTTTCATTTATCACATTGTAGATCCAAATGATGTTCTCCTATTGCTATAGTAGTCACTATGTGCCAAAGTTTAAGGAATCGTCATGTTATGTAGATTAATTTATACAACCAAAATACTTACTGGATTTACTGTTACCCTTCAGGATTTTTTTTACTGACACACACCTGGATTTGTCTTGCTAGGTATACTTATAGCACTATGAATTTTACTACAGTGTCTTCTATACCCAGAAGAATGCTTGCCCAATAGGAGACCCTGAGCAAATGTTTTTTGAGTTACTGGCTCAGTGCTTTTCTACCATTACTAAACTATTAAAACTGTTATGACATTCTTGACTTTAGATATCACCTATATAATAATAATCCCTCAAGGGGTTAATACCATCATAAGCACTGTGAAAGAAGAGTGCAGGGTTCTAGGAAGGCACAGAACAAGGGTAATTTATTTGGACCATGTTGAGAATATCAGAGAAGGATTCTCTGAAGATAGAGCATCTGAAAAGAGAGCCAAGGGACAAATAGGAATAATTGAGGAAAATCTTGGAGGAATTTAGGGAGGAGAAAACATGATAGAAATATATTGTATGAAAAATAGTTTTGTTTTGTTTTGTTTTTAAGATAGGGTGGGATAGCAGAGAGAGGAGCTAACAACAAGGTCTTTAGTATTAAGACTTTAGAGTATTCTGGGAAGAGAAAAAAAGACAAGTGCGGTTAGAAAGTTGTGGCCATGGGAGAGAGTATCAGAGCTAAGACTGGAAAGCAACAGTTCCATGCAGAGTTTCACTGGACTTCACTGTGAGATTGTAATTCTTGAATGGTTACTTGTAGAATAACATGACATAACTTTATATTTTTAGTTTGAATGGATGCTTGGCGAAGAAAAATTTTTGACAGTGGTAAAGAGTTAACAGCTGTTGGTAAACTATTTAGAACACAATTACAATATTGTTGGTCAGGGAGTCTGAAGTGTGGGCTAGGTGAATACTAGCAGCGATAAAAACTGAACTGCATTTGATATATCCACAAGGAGAACTGATGAGGTTTCTTGATGATGTACATGCAGGAAACATCAATAATAACTTCCTTTTCAGTGACTGCGAACTGAATAAGTACTTGCACTACTCATTGAGATATAGAAGGCTCAAGTAGGACAAGGGAGAGGAGAAATGAAACATCCTGTTTTGCACAGAAATGTTCTGATTTGGTGGTGGATGTCAAGTAGGTAATTACATATACTGATTTGGAAATCTGGAGAGATAGATAGTTGAAAAATAAAAATTTGGACGTCATCAGCATGTAGGTGGCATTTAAAAGCATGGAAGTGGGTGCAATCATGGAGAGAAACAATTTAGAGGGAGAAAACAACTTCGAATAAGATCATGGAAATGCCATCACTCAGACACCGGGTAGATAAAGAATATCCAGTAGATGGGGGGGGGGGTAGGAAGCAAACCATGCACTTAAAAGAGCATATTTCAATAAGAAGAACCTGATATTGAAGGAATTATGCTGAAGGAAGGCTATTTGGCGGAGGAATAAGCTACCACAAACAGAAGCTTATTATATGTGATAACCTGGACATCATTGAGTACTTCAAGAAAGAAATTCTTAGTAATGATGGGTGTGAGGCTGTAACGGAGTGGCACAAATGAATGGCAAAAGGGAAAAGAAGAGAAGACATTATGTATAGCTACTTCTTTGGAGAAATTTGACCCTGAAGAGAAATAATTGTAGCTAGAAACTAGAACAGGATGCTTGATGGAGGATGTTACTTTATAATATAAGTAGAAAATGTTTGATTACTATTTTTTCTATTTTTAGTCTTTGCAGGTTATTTAAGTTTATTTTTTTTCCATTAAAAAATTTACACTTCCTCCTCTCCTCCCATTCCCCTCCCGCTCTCCCACTCACCCTCCTCCCTTCCCCTCCCTCCTTAACAGAGGGCAGGGAACCCTGCCCTGTGGGAAATCCAAGCCCCCTCCCCCATCCATGTCTAGGAAGCTTTGCATCCAAATAGACTAGGTTCCCAAAAAGCCAGTACATGCAGTAGAAACAAGTCCCAGTGCCTTTATCAATGGCTTCTCAGTCAGCCCCCATTGTCAGCCACATTCAGAGAGTCCGGTTTGATTGCATGCTCAATCAGTCCCGGTCCAGCTGGATTTGGAGAGCTCCCATTAGAACAGGCACACTGTCTCACTGGGTGGACCAACCCCTCGAGGTCCAGACTTTTTTATTCATCTTCTCCCTCCTTCTGCTCTTCAACTGGACCTTGGGAGCTCAGTCAGTTACTCTGATGAGGGTCTCTGTCTCTATCTCCATCAGTCGCCAAACGAAAATTCTATGGTGATATTTGAGATAATCATCAGTGTGATAGTGGGGCAAGGCCAATTCAGGCACCCTCTCCACTGCTGCCCAAGGACCTAGCTGGGGACATCCCCGTGGACACCTGAGTTCTCCTCTAGAGCCAAGTCTCTTGTCAACCCTAAATAGGCTCCCTTAATGTAGATATCTTCTTCCCTGCTCCTATATCCACCCTTCCTCCATCTCCACCCTCCCACTTCCCTAAGCTCTCTCCAGTCTTTCCCTTGTCCCTTTTCTCTCCCCCTCTCCCCTTTCACCAAACCCCACCCCACCTCCATGCTCCCCACTTTTGCCCGGCAATCTTGTTTGCTTCAAATTTCCAGGAGGATCTATATATGTTTTTCTTTGGTTTCACCTTAGTATTTGGCTTCTCTAGGCTTGTGAACTATAGGCCTAATGTCCTTTGTTTATGGATTTTTTTTTATTTTATATAGCAACCAAAGTTCCTACTCCTTCCCCTTCTCCCATTCCCTCAACACACCCCATCCAATCCTCAGAGAGAGTAAGGCAAATTGATTTGGGGAAGGATCAAGGCCCTCTCTACCATATCTAGGCTGAGCAAGATATACATCCAAAGAAAAAAGGATCCCAAAAAGCCAGTACATGTAATAGGGATAAATTCTGGTGCCACTGCCAGTGGCTTCTCAGTCCTTCTCAGCCATGCAACTGTCAACCACATTCAGAGGGACTAGTTTAGACCTATACTGGTTCCTTCCCAGTCCAGCTGGAGTTGGTGAGCTCCCATTAGCTCAGATAGACTGTTTCAGTGGGTGTCCTCATCTTGGTTTTGACCTCTTCATTGATATTCTTATTCCTCCCACTCTTGAACTGGACTTTGGGAGCTCAGTCCAGTGAGTGCACCGATGCAGGTTTCTGTCTCTGTTTCCATCAGTTGCTGGAGGAAGGTTCTATGGTGATATTTAACATATTCATCAGTCTGACTACAAGGCAAGTCAAGATGTGGCTCCCTCTCCTCTATTGCTTAAGGCCTTAGCTGAAGTCATCCTTGTGGATTCCTAGGAATTTCTCTAGAGCCAGGTTTCTTGCTAACCCTATAATGACTCCCTTAATCAAGGTATCTCTTTCCTTGCTCTCAGCACTTTCCTTCCTACTTCTCAACAATCTCATTCCCTCAAGTTCTCCTCACCTCTCCCCTTTTCCTCTTCCACCCTTCCTTTCCCCTCACACACATGCTCCCAATTTTGTCAGGTGTTCTTGTCTGTTTCCACTTTCCAAGTGGATTTATATATGTTTTCTTAGGGTTCATCTTATTAAACTTCTCTAGGATCATGAACTATAGACTCAATATCCTTTGATTGTAGCTAGTATCCACTTATGAGTGAGTACACACCGTATTCATCTTTTTGGGTCTGGGTTACCTAACTCGGGATAGTGCTTTCTAATTCCATCCATTGCATGCAAAATTCAAGATATCATTGTTTTTTGTTTTTGTTTTTGTTTTTGTTTTTTTTTGGCAGTGAGCAGTACTCTAATGTGTAAATGTGCCATATTTTCTTTATCCATTCTTTGATTGAGGGGCATCTAGATTGTTTCCAGGTTCTGGCTATTACAAATAATGCTGTTATGAACATAGCTGAACAAATGCCTTTGTAGTATGATTGAGCGTCTTTTGGGTATATGCCTAAGAGTGGTATTGCTGGATCATGAGGTAGGTTGATTCCCAATTTTCTAAGAAACTGGCATACTGATTTCCAAAGTGGTTGTACAAGTTTGGATTCCCACCAGCAATGGGGGAGTGTTCCCCTTACTCCACATCCTCTCCACCATAAGCTATCATTTGATTTTTCTGATCTTAGTCATTCTGACAGTTGTAAGATGGTATCTCAAAGTTGTTTTGTTTTGCATTTCCCTGATGGCAAAGGATGTTGAATATTTCCTTAAGTATCTTTTGACCATTTGAGATTCTTCTATTGAAAATTCTCCATTTAGTTCTGTACCCCATTTTTAATTGGGTTATTTAGAATGTTGATATATAATTTCTTGAGTTCTTTGAATGATTTGGAGATCAGTCCTTTGTCTGATGTGGGGTTGGTGAAAATCTTTTCCCATTCAATAGGGTGCCTTTTTGTTTTATTGACTTTGATGTTTGCTTTACAGAAGCTTCTAAGGTTGAGGAGGTCCCATTTATTTATTGTTGCCTCAGTGTCTGTTCTACTAAGGTTATATTTCGGGAGTCTTCTCCTGTGCCCATGAATTGAAGACTACTTTCCACTTTCTTTTCTAGCAGGTTCAGAGTGGCCTGATTTATATTGAGGTCTTTAATCCATTTGAACTTGAGCTTTGTGTATGGGGGATAGATATGGATCTGTTCTCATTCTTCTACATGTGATTCAGTGATGCACAGCATGATTTGTTGAAGATAGTTTCTTTATTCCATTGTATAATTTTAGCTTCTTTATCAAAAATCAGGTGTTCATGGGTGTGTGAATTAATATCTGACTCTTTGATTCGATTCCATTGGTCAACCTCTCTGTATTTATGCCAGAATCAAACTGTTTTCATTACTGTAGCTCTGTAATAGAGCTTGATGTCAGGGATGGTGTTGCCTCTGGAAGTTCCTTTATTGTACAGGATTGTTTTGTCTATTCTGGGTTTTTTGTTTCCATATGAAGTTTAATTATTGTTCTCTAAAGGTCTGTGAAGAATTTTGCGTGGATTTTTGCTGGGGATTGCATTGAATCTATAGATTGCTGTTGGTAGGATTGCCATTTTTATTTTGTTGATCCTACCTATCCAAGAGCATGGTAGACCTTTCCATTTTCTTGTATCTTCTTCAATTTCTTTCTTCACAGACTTAAAGGTTTTTTTTTCTTAAAGTCAATAATCCTAACTATAGGGTACATAGGCAGCTTTGAGGACTGTTATGTAATGTATATAGTGTGTATTTTGTATTAAGACACTTCAGTGGAAGATGTTGCTTATTTATATTAACACATACATATATCTTTGAATATATAATGGTAACAATTACAGTAAAATTATTTGGACCCTTGAAATTTGTCTTCAATATCAATAAATGCATTTGTATGAAGTATCTTCTTCCAAAACTTGGCAGATAGTAGCTGTCAACTAAATATGCCATGTTATTATATTCCTCCAGGTTAGTATAGGTCTGTGTACAATAATTCTGTGTGTGTGTATGAGTGTGTGTGTGTGTGTGTGTGAGAGAGAGAGAGAGAGAGAGAGAGAGAAAGAGAGAGAGAGAGAGAGAGAGAGAGAGAGAGAGAGAGAGAGATACAACATTCAAGTTAGGGTATCATATGCAAGCACATATGACAAGCATGAGATGTATACTTTTTAATGAGGCCAGTCTAATTTACAGACATCTTTCTTGTATCTTGTGTTGAGGGCCCTGTTTACCATCTTTAAGATGGATTCCATGGGTCAAACTTGGCTGCCTTAAAGATCACTCAGATTCTCTTATTCTGCCATTCTGTGCAGCCCGACAATTCCACTCCTCTATCCTGTGGTTCAGCCAGAGCTGCCACCTGTTCTTCAGCCCATTCAGGCCAGAATAGCTTGCTTGAAACTGAACTACTGACACTGATTAGACTAAGTTAGTCCTGGCAGAACCAGGAGCAGAAACAAGGTGACAAGGTTGGCCTAGAGGACTTTGCATGGTGTGAACCAAACTCCCTTGGGGACAGTAGAAAACAGGATGCTGGAAAGGCTGCCTGAAGTGAGGACAGCTGTTTTTGGGGTACAAGAAGCTTATGCAGCACCTATAAGGGACCTTGGTCTATTAGAAAAAAATCAAGTGAAAAGGTCAAATGAGAACTTCAGAGTCCATCTCTTGATAGCAACTCTTGTGTATACACACACACACACACACACACACACAAAGAGAGAGAGAAAACCATCTCATTAATTTAATATAGGAAATAACTTAGTTACTACCTGACTAGTGATATTTACACAATTGCCATGTTAAAAGAGAAGAAAGTTTCACAGTTTCACAAACATTTCACTAACAACTCTTTCCTCTTCTCCCTCTCTCTCACTCTCTGTCTACCCCCTCCCCACCCTCTCTCTCCCACACATACAGTGCTCATCAAGAATCCTTGTATGCTCTTTGAATTCAGGCTGAAAGACTCTAGTGTCAGACTCCTTGATTGGCAGATGCTGTAATAGCTGTCTATTTGGCAGTGGTCAGGAAAAGATGCATTTTCAAGTGAATGTTCCAAATAAAAGACATGTCCAAAGAATACTCATCATTGAATTCAGTTACTTCAAATGTTTAATCTAGGTCTCATCCTTTCACATTAATTCTTCTTGACACAATTTGGCCTTCTTAGGTTGATTTTAGGTCATCATTGTGAACAGAAATCACTGGATTTCATTGAGTTCCGGAGATATCTTTAAAGAACTCTCGTGAAAAGTACCAGGCTCTTGACTCACCCACTAAAGGGTCATGGGCTATTTACTTCTTAAGAAGTGTCTTGTCTCCTCTCTAAAGTCCTTGACTACTAACAATATTGTATATTGTATCCAGTAGTACTTTGATACTTACTATTTGACCTCGAGTCCAGCAACCAAACTCAGTTAAAAGTGTATAAAGTGCTACTGGGGAAGGTGTTTCTAGAAGTATTCTCCATAGGTTTGGGTGGATTATTTTTGTATCATTACTCTGGGCTGCCCTAAGATTATTAAAAGATAACCTTTAGTTTTCAGCTTAACAAAAAATAGGAAATTATGGCTTTTAAGAAGGGAACATTTAGGTGCCTATAACATTTTAGTTAGGAGTCATGTTGATAAATAGGTAAGTTCATGATATACAACTGACTCATTTTTATACCCAGCTTTAGAGTTTTCCAAGTTATCAACAATGGAAAGAAAATAATTGATTGGTAAATTACTACCATACCCAAATAATGGAAAGTAATAGTATAGATTTTATTTACTTCTTAAATATTGCTAGATTTTTCTGTTTTCTAGCAAAGATTCCATTAAGCCTTCTTCTTAAATAAAATTAATATTTCATATTAACTTAAATAAGTAATTATTTAAAAAATTAATTATTTACATTTGGAAGGAATCACAGAGAATAATAATGCCTCAACTATTCATTTGACTAAGAAAAAAGTTCACTTGAAAAAATTCTCTCCTGGTATGCAGAGATACAGAGAATAAAGGAAAGCCTGGAATAGCAGTAATGCAGCTGAAGATAAGAGACTACCAAGTCCTTGTTTCTGGAGAGGGCATATACCACCATCAACTCAGGAATGATTTCTTTGTGTTAATGTCCCAAGGAAACAGAAATACATCCCCCTGGGAGAACCCAACTTTCTCCTTGGATGAAGGCTTAAATGGAATCCTGTTTCTGACATTAACTCTATGAGACAAATATTTGAATAACAAAAGTCCATATTCATGGAGCTGTTATATTACAGCTTTGAAAAATACTTTGAACTTGCTAATTCTGACTAGTTGTTCAATGAATTATGCTCAGTATGCGCCATGTACCATGCTAATTGTTTTATGTGTCTTTTTATCAACTCCTTTGAGGTAATACTCTTGAATAAGTTAGCAACAAATGCTCAGATTTTGGTTTCAAATGCAGCACTAATCCAAGTCTAACATAGCAACCAATATCAAACCCTTCAATAACTCAAGGCATAGGATGAGAAAAATATTATAGGGTCCTCTAACTGGTACACAAGAATTAGAATAAGTACCCCTCCCCGACCCAAACCCTACTTGCCCATTTTTAAAGATTGTGTGGCAGTGACCTTTAGTTAGTTCAAGCTATGATTACAAAATATATGAAAGATAAAGAACAATACAAATGTCATAATTTCTAAAATAGTCATCCTTGAGGTTCCATTTATGCTGCCCAAAGGGAAGTTGTTACTCAATATCTGGAATCGTGGCCAAGGCCAAATTGGCAACATGCTTTAAACTCTCAGGAACAAATCCTTCAATGTCTACTAACCAGTTCAATGCTAGCTAGCATTGGCATCAAAATTGGCTCTTTCAAGTCATTGCCAAAAAAAATGACTATTGCTTACAGCAAAAGATCACTATCAAATGTTGTATGAAATGAATTTACAAGTAAGATACTTTACATGCTAAGAGATGCTTGCTATGGGATGAATGCTATGGAGAACAGGAAATGAGACTGCTCCAAAAAAGTTTAGTGACAGTCCACATGTCAGTTGGTCATCTAGTCCTCCACAAGAATGATGGCAATATTGAAAATGCCAGAAATTTGCTTCATTAATTATCTTTATGCCTTGGAGCTGTAAGAGTGATGGCGGATGAACCAAGTTTGGTTGAAGAAAGCTGACTTGTTTTGGAAGAAACCCAAAATACAAATGAACTTTTGGTAAAGATGGCAATGCACTTTGAGGGATGAATGAAAACAGTGAAGATATGACATCTGTTTTGAACTTCCAGGGGAATCTCGTCAAAACAAGGTCTTTTGGAACAGACATGTAACCAGGGTGACAAATGGCTTATGAAGTATGATAAAGGAGTAAACGTGCTAGACTCTTAAAAGATGAATGCCTGCATGCTAGATACCTCAAAACAGGTGCGGAATTCAAATAGAGATGAAGATAATGAAGTTGTGTTCTTTTACTGCTATTTTTTTTACTTGTTGATTAACTGCCACTGTACTCTCAAAAGTAAGAAGTGAAGCTAGTAGAATAGACGTTTTGAAGCACTGGAGGAATTGTGGGATTGGATTCTTCACTAAAAACTTTGACACAACTTTTGACATTTTGGTTTTGACTGACACCACCTAATAATCCTTGGGGTTTCAGCTCTGTCAGCTTTTGGGGACAAATATAGTTCAGAAAATTAGAAATTAGTGTTTCCTGACTTTGTTATTAGATTACTTAGTTTCCTATGACTTCCATCTAGAACCGATTCTCTTACTTGGTTCTTCAATAGGTATTTTAGTGTTTCTAAAAATAGGGTTCTGAGTTATTCGTATTGTAGTATATAAATTCTGGCGGCTGTGATACACAATCCATTCTCTTACTTTAAAATAACCATGAAACAAAGTTTATGTAAGGTGTGTTAAAGCAAACCTTAACCAACCAAAAGCATATTAAGAACTACATTCCATTTGGACACTTATTCATATTTACACTGGCAATGATTTTGGACTACAGATGAAGGTAGAGGTGGGAAATAAATTTTAGAAGTCTACAGAGACTTAAAAGAGAAAAAATGGAAAATAAGTTATAATGTTGCCATCTTGAATAACGTGCAGAAATGGCCTGGTATGATTTACCTGTAGTTTTGTGTTTACACTACAATTAACCTCTGTACTGCAATCCATTTGGTAGAGTACATGACATCTGTCTAACTCTTAGAACGTTTCTCTTCCTGAGAGGCCAGACTACCTCTTGGCCATCCCTTTGGAGTTCTATCTCCATTTGCATTTCTCTGAAGCACAGAAATAGTCTTTTACTTGAATATGGTCACCACAAGACTCCTGAAAACAATTCTGCTTCTGCCTAACTACATGGACAGCTTTATACAGAGATGTGGTATGACCAAGGCTGTAGTATAAACAGAGGTATTATTGGCACTTTTCCACTAGACCAAGCTCGAAGCCCATTTTACCTCATCTTATTCCAGGTTTGCTCAGTCTAGATCTCTTCTCTCTCTCTCTCTCTCTCTCTCTCTCTCTCTCTCTCTCTCTCTCTCTCTCTGTCTCTCTCTCTCCTCTCTTCACTGAGCAGATGCTGAAGTACCAACAATCCATCTGTCCCAAAGAGTGAGGGTTAACATACAAATTGGAGCTGTAGCTCTTCTAATGTAGTATGACAGTTTGTACTGATCAGGTTAATGGGGGATAATTTCTCATTGGCTTGTACAGAGACACAAAAATTTGATCTGATTTACTATTAATTACTCTGTCCAATCATTAACATAATGTTTCACTAAATAGAGAAAAAAACTATTCACATTGCATAGGCAAGAGCATCAACCAGAGTACTTGGGTACAGCATAGAAACTTTACTGCCAGTGGGAGCAGGAGACACACTTTGATATGCTTCTTAGTTTTAGGGCTAGACTATCTTGCAGCATATGCAACCTTCCAGTTCTGGACAGAATCACACACATTTGCAGAGTGACTGACAGTGGATCCTAGAGTATGCTGTGGTGTGGGAAATAGAGTGGATTAAATTGACCCACAAGGAGATTAAATAATCATATCTTGAGTGAGAGCAATGTAATGCTTTATCAAACAAGTGAAACGACTTTAGTTAGATTTTTTTTATTAACAAATATTTCTTGGACAAATCATCACATGTTGAGCGCTGTGCTTGGTGGTAGAGTTTTAGAAGAAAAATTGAACTCACATGAATCATGCGTTGGTAAAATTTATGATGCAGGGAGAAGATACACACACATGTGTGTTTATATATACACATATTACTTTCATATAGCTATTTAATTGTAGTGAAAAAAACCAGGATGCTCTAAAAGCATATATACAAAGACTGGGCAGCACCCAATTGATTGTCCAAATTACAAGAGACATGGAGCCAGACACAGTAGAGCATACTTACAATCCCAGCACTTTCGAGATAGAAAAATGAGCATTGCTGTGAGTTTTAGGACAATGCAGACTACAAGATACCATATTTCATTTTTAAAAGGAAAGAAAGGAAAAATAAAGAAAAGCAAAAGAGAGAAGGAAGGAGACAAATAACGTAATGTGTGAAAGTTCCAAGGAGGCAAGTGGGTTTGGGGAACATCACACCAGGGAGACAGGAACTTGAAGAGCAAGAAATGAATAAAGCTGAGATTTTGGCTGAAATTATGGATTCTTTGGCCAGGAGTGGGAAGAAGATAGGCTACATCTTTGGAGATCTTGTAACAGGTGTCTGATATTCACTTCCATGGAACATTTAGGCTTTGTCCTAAGGGCTAAGGGAAGCTGTTAAAGATTTCTATGCTTAGTTGATGTGGGCACAGTCGATAGTTTTAATCTTTCCTAATGACAAGCACACTAAACAAATTCTTCAACTGTATTCAGAACCACTCCTAAGTGGCGGGAGCAGATGAGGCATTTCCACTGTGCATCTGAGCAGAAGGCAGAACCCCTGAGAGGCTGAACAGTAATTACACTTCTACTCTAGATCCAGGTTTTAACCACAAGGAGTGTGTTCTGAAGGTTCTATTTCATAATTGAGGGTAATTACAAGAAGTTAAAACTAGATTAGAGACAATTAGGCCCTGTACAACAGGGAGCTCTGTGGGTGGTCGGGAAGGGAGTAGGAAGAACCAGCTGGGAAAGTGTTTCCCACACTGCTTGGCATTCTTGGACTCATTTTGAAAGTGGAGGATTGGGGATAGCTATCTGTGCTTCTGGTTTCCCTCAAGGTAGCACCAGAAATTAGATTTAAGCCACATATATGCACATGTAACTGATAGCCAATCAAGATTACCTTATCTTCTAGCCAGAGGGCTTCATAGGCCAGATAACAAAATTGGAAACAAGTGGCAAAGATAGATAGGTGATGAAATTCATTGCTCTTCAACCAAAGAGGCCCTATTGGAACAACTACAGGTTTCCCTCACTCTGGTGAGATATTGTGGGGGAGATGTGTAAAGTATTGAAACTTCTTGCCTTTGAGTCTATTTTGGAAGTTTGGTGTGGTTGTAGCAAAAAAAAAAAATAGGGGATTTTATATCTTGGTTCTTATGAATGATCAAGTTTGTTGTTTCTAATTTCCTCTTGAAAGGAACCAATATGGTAGAGTAGCCTGGTGGGAACACATCTATCTCGATCAATTTACTCCTTCTGTTCAGGGATTCACCCGAAGCATTAGAGTGTAAAAACTGAAGGGAGAGTCCCTCCCCTGCTTGTGATTCCCTGGAAGAAGGGACAAGTGGTTGCTTGAAATGCTAAGTTGCCAATCAAGTATCTGACCCTCTTTAGAGAAGTGCAAGCTGCTGAGGAAAGGACTCTGGGGACGGAGCAAGCCATTAGGTCTTCACGGCGCGCTTCCACTGGCTCAGAAGTCTCTGCACTGCCCTTTTAACGTCCTTGTTTCTCAGGCTGTACACAATGGGATTGACCATGGGAGTGACCACAGTGTAGAGCAGTGAGAAGACTTTGTTTAGGGCAGCGGCCTGTGTCGCTGCAGGGATAGCGTACACTGTTCCCAGAGTTCCGTAGTACAGAGTGACGACGATGAGGTGGGAGGAGCATGTAGAAAAAGCTTTTTGTTTTCCAGCAGCTGATGGTATCCTGAGGACAGCATCCACAATGTTTATATAGGAGGCTACAGTAAGCAGGAAGGGCACCATGGTGACAAAGGAGGCCATGAGGAAAGTTGCTTTTTCTACTTCCTCAGGATCAGAGCAAGCTAGCTTGAGCACTGGGGCAAGGTCACAAAAAAAATGATCAATCTAATTGGATGCACAAAACTGAAGTTGGAAAGTCATAGTGACAGTGACAACAGGAGTTATAAAGCCACCCAGCCAAGATCCGCCTGCAAGCAAGATACACGTGTGGAGGCTCATGAGAGAAGGGTACTGAAGTGGGCTGCAGATAGCAAGGTATCGGTCATAAGACATGGCTGCCAGGAGAAAGCATTCAGCTACAGCCATGGAGCCAAAGAAATAAAACTGAGCCACACATCCTGCAAAAGAAATTGCCTCCTGACCAGAGAGAAGGGTCTTCAGCATCTTAGGAGCAATGGAGGTTGTATACCAGATCTCAAGGAAGGAGAAATTGGATAGGAAGAAGTACATGGGGGTTTGGAGGCTGCGGTCAATGGAAATTACTGTAAGGATGAGAATATTCCCCAGTAAAGTCATTACATAGATGCCAAGAAATGTTCCAAAAAGGAAAAACTGTAAGCCATGGAAGCTTCCAAATCCCAGAAGGAGAAATTCTTTTACCATGGTCACATTACCCATATCTAGGAGATTCAGTCTCAGGATCTGAAGAGAAGAAGTATAAGCAGCTAGTAAAAGAGCAAACACTACTGAAAGGGAGCAGAAGCTCAAGAAATACTGCCTAGTTCATAAATTACTGTCCCGTCTTCCCTAGAAGATACTTTGTACATGTTCTGCGAGGTGAACTTACCTAGTAGCTGCAGCATTCCTTCATTTTCTCCTTGCTTTGATAGACACAAATGATCAAAAGAAAGAGAGTCTTATTTTGACTCACGGCTTGAGAGATGCAGATGTTTGGGATGGAGAAAGCACAGTAGCAGGTTACTCTGTGGTGGCCTGAACATGTGGCTGGGATGCCTCTCCTCACATTCAGTGGACTAGGAAGCAGAAATGTGATAGGAAGCAAAGGCTACATTATAAAATGGAAGTTCTGCTTTAAGTAGCGGACTTCTCCCATGAGCCTCCACTTCCTAAAAGTTCCACAACCTCCTCACACAGTGCCATGACCTAGGGATTCTGTGAAAAAAACACATAAATTTACGAGAGACATTTCCTATTCAAATCATAATGGTAGGAAAGGGATCACAAGTTAAGTATCCCTTAAGAGAGAGTGGCTCCAATGATTTTCTTCCAAACTTTTTTCTTTGACATAACTGGTGGTAAATCTACCTTTGAGAGTCACACAGCAGGAGGCAAATACTATATATAGGTGACACTGAGCAGACGCTTCCCATTTTGTCCTCTACCTCATTTATTACAAATTATTCTATGATAATGTAAACAATTTCAACATTAATGACTGACTTTTTTCTTTTCTTTTTTTATTTGTTTATTAAAGATTTCTGCCTCCTCCCCGCCACAGCCTCCCATTTCCCTCCCCCTCCCCCGATCAAGTCCCCCTCCCTCGTCAGCCAGAAGAGCAGTCAGGGTTCCCTGCCCTGTGGGAAGTCCAAGGACCACCCACCTCCATCCAGGTCTAGTAAGGTGAGCATCCAAACTGCCTAGGCTCCCAAAAAGCCAATACATGCAGTAGGATCAAAAACCCATTGCCATTGTTCTTGAGTTCTCAGTAGTCCTAATTGTCCACTATGTTCAGCGAGCCCGGTTTTATCCCATGCTTTTTCAGACCCAGGCCAGCTGGCCTCGGTGAGTTCCTGATAGAACATCCCCATTGTCTAAGTGTGTGGATGCACCCCTCGTGGTCCTGAGTTCCTTGCTCGTGCTCTCTCTCCTTCTGCTCCTGATTGGACCTTGAGATTTCAGTCCGGTGCTCCAATGTGGGTCTCTGTCTCTGTCTCCTTTCATCGCCTGATGAAGGTTAATATTCAGGAGGATGCCTATATGTTTTTCTTTGGGTTCTCCTTCTTATTTAGCTTCTCTAAGAACCCGAATTATAGGCTCAATGTCCTTTATTTATGGCTAGAAACCAAATATGAGTGAGAACATCCCATGTTCCTCTTTTTGGGTCTGGCTTACCTCACTCAGGATGGTGTTTTCTATTTCCATCCATTTGCCTGCAAACTTCAAGAAGTCCTTGTTTTTTACTGCTGAGTAGTACTCTAATATGTATATATTCCATACTTTCTTCATCCATTCTTCAATTGAAGGGCATCTAGGTTGTTTCCAGGTTCTGGCTATTACAAACAATGCTGCTATAAACATAGTAGAGCATATACGTTTGTTGTGTGATAAGGCCTCTCTTGGGTATATTCCCAAGAGTGGTATTGCTGGGTCCATGGGTAGGTTGATCCCAAATTTCCTGAGAAACCTCCACACTGCTTTCCAGAGTGGTTGCACAAGTTTGCATTCCCACCAGCAATGGATGAGTGTACCCCTTTCTCCACAACCTCTCCAGCAAAGGCTATCATTGGTGTTTTTGATTTTTGCCATTCTGACAGGTGTAAGATGGTATCTTAAAGTTGTCTTGATTTGCATTTCCCTGATCGCTAAGGAAGTTGAGCATGACCTTAGGTGTCTTTTGGCCATTTGAACTTCTTCTGTTGAGAGATCTCTGTTCAACTCAGTGCCCCATTTTATAATTGGGTTGATTAGCCTTTTACGGTCTAGTTTCTTGAGTTCTTTATATATTTTGGAGATCAGACCTTTGTCAGTTGTGGGGTTGGTGAAGATCTTCTCCCAGTCAGTGGGTTGCCTTTCTGTCTTAGCAACAGTGTCCTTTGCTTTACAGAAGCTTCTCAGTCTCAGGAGGTCCCATTTATTCAATGAGGCCCTTACTGTCTGTGCTGCTGGGGTTATACGTAGGAAGTGGTCTCCTGTGCCCACGTGTTGTAGAGTACTTCCCACTTTCTCTTCAATCAGGTTCAGTGTGTTTGGACTGATATTGAGGTCTTTCACCCACTTGGACTTGAGTTTTGTGCATGGTGATAGATATGGGTCTATTTTCATTCTTCTACAGATTGACATCCAGTTTTGCCAGCACAATTTGTTGAAGATGCTCTCTTTTTTCCATTGTATACTTTTAGCTCCTTTATCGAAAATCAGGTGTTCATATGTTTGTGGGTTAAAGTCAGGGTCTTCTATTCGATTCCATTGGTCGACTTCTCTGTTTTTATGCCAATACCAAGCTGTTTTCAATACTGTAGCTCTGTAATAGAGTTTGAAGTCAGGGATGGTAATGCCTCCAGACGTTCCTTTATTGTATAAGATTGTTTTGGCTATCCTGGGTTTTTTGTTTTTCCATATAAAGTTGATTATTGTCTTCTCCAGATCTGTGAAGAATTTTGATGGGATTTTGATGGGGATTGCATTGAATCTATAGATTGCTTTTGGTAGAATTGCCATTTTTACTATGTTGATCATCCCAATCCAAGAGCAAGGGAGATCCTTCCATTTTCTGGTGTCCTCTTCAATTTCTTTCTTCAAAGACTTAAAGTTCTTGTCAAATAGCTCTTTCACTTCCTTGGTCAGAGTTACCCCAAGATAAATGATTGACTCTTAAAATATAGCACTTATTGATTTATATCACTAAAGAATACAGGAAAGAATTTAAAGCATCTAAAATCCATTCGATTCTTTTCTTTCATGTTGATTTTTCTATTGATACACAGTTTTTATTACCAGGTACAATATGTATCTTAAAACAACTTATTATTTTATTTTTATTTTATTCTTTTCTCATATATTATATCCTGACTGCAGTTTGCCCTCCCTCCCCACTCCCAGTCTCCCTCTCCCCTCTGCTCCAGATCCACACCCTACCCCACCTCCCATCAGAAAAGAACAGGCCTCCCAGGGACATCTACCAAATATGGCTTAGCATACAATAACATTTTCTTATGTGTTAAGGAAAAAATACTTTTCTAATGCGATTTGGATAATGCTGTACTGTAAATTATGTTACTTCTTTGTAGTGACAGTAAATCAAATGTCAATATAAACTCAAGTATGCTGGGAAAAAAGAATGCACTCATGTCATTTGCAGAAAAAAATGAGTTGAATTGGAGATTCTCAGGCTAAGCAAATAAATCAGATTCAGAAAGGCAAAAAAAAAAAAAAAGAAACCAGGAGCATACCATCAGATGATGGACAGCTGGACAAGGCAAGTCAGTAGGAGTAAAAGGAGGCAAAAGAATCAGAAGCAACCTGTGCTTCTCTCTTAGGAATCCCGCAAGAACATCAGGCTAATCAGCCATCACTTATGCAGCTTCCCTTAGCTTAGTATTACCTGACTTTCTGTTACAGCATTTAAGACTCAATAGTAGTGTGAGTCCCAAATAATAGCAAGTCAGACAACTCTTTGCTGCTGGAACTCCCCCATCCCCAAATCAGAATGGATTTCACTAACATCACTGGAAGGAAGAGGGGATTCAGACTTATTGATCTTAAATTACCTATAAGACAACCAAGAGTTTCTGCCAGGCTCTGTGGATGTGTGTCCATGGCATCAAGTTCCTATGGAAATTGGGGGGAGGGAAATGTATGTAAAGTTATTCACTTCAAATGTTAGAGAACAATAATGTTCCATCCTTCATAAATGAAAATGACATTCATGACTCACAAGCAGTAGGATGTGCACTTGAGAGGTTTCCCCGCCCCCCCCCCCGCAGGAGGGATGGGTTAGCACTGAGTCATGGATACAGCTTACCCTTCCCCACTTGCCTCCTCGTGGTGCTCAGAAACCCACATTTGTGAAGTGCCTGTCTGATCTTAGTCCTGACCCGTGATAGGATTAAAAACGAGTCTGTGCTGTGTCATAAATAAGACAATCTGAAACCAGAGGTGGGGACCTGATTCCATCAGTGTTCAAAGTTGAAGCCCAGTCTATAACCAGGAAATAGGGAGCAGCCATATTTTCTGCTTTGTTTTGGGCAATTTCGCTCTTTCCCGAAAAGGTTACAGATAACTTATTTTTTTTTTTTTTGGCATGTGAAATCTTTGTTTAACTGTACTCAGCAAGTTGGTTATTCAAAGGAATCTTATTTATGAAATATGAAGGAATTTTTCATAATCTCCTCTTTCTACCAATCCAGATGTTAGTGTATTGGGGTTATGCTAAGGAAGAGTCACCTATATAGAGGAATATAGGACACTGGAACTGCTTGAGGTAGAATTGACAGTGATTACAGTGTATAAAGAAAATCAATCAGCAGCTGGGGTTGTCCCTGGAGGTGACAGCTGCTTCCTAATTGGGAAATTAAACTGAGTGTCCTCTTACCATTTTACTTTGCCTTCAGAGACTGTCAGCCTGCATTCAGAACCAACATTAACATCATTAGATTTTATCATTCAATCCCAAGTCTCATTAATTAGTAATGGAATAAACTTGATTTTTCCCTTTGGCTTACAAGCGTCTTCTTTGGTGTGTCCAAATTCAAAGGCTCATAGCCTCCCTAAATCCACTCTTTTATTGCACTGAAGAGAGATTAATATAGATGCCAAAGAGAAGCTCAGAAGTTTCACTGTTTCATTCTCTCACCGCATATCTTTGGACACATACTATGTATCATATTATTGAACTGGTATGCACTAGAGATGAAACCGAAAGCAAAGAGGACTTGGTACCAATGTTTATTAAGGTTATAATTTAATGGTAAAAGGAGGCATTAAACCAAGTGGTTCTCAACCTCCCTCATGCTGCAAACCTTTAATACAGTTCCTCATACTGTGGTTATCATAAAATTATTTTCATTGCTACTTCATAACAGTAATTTGCTACTGTTATGAATCATAATATCATAATATAATTTTCTGGAGATAGAGGTTTGCAGTATGGGTCGCGACCCACCAGTTAAGAACGACTGCATTAAACAGATGCAATTCTGACAAATAAATGTAAAACTGTCACGGTGATAAGTGTTTTGAGGGAGACATATAAGACCTTGATACACAGAATAATGTGCAGGAAGAGGTGACAGTTTTTGTGACATGATTAAAGAAGATACAACTGAGGTGGAAGTTACGTTTTTATGCTGAGATCAGATGTGTAAGGCATAGTGAGATATGTGAGAATTGTAGTCAGCAAAGAGGTGAGAAAGCTGATCTGCTAGTCCAAGCAAGAAATGGCAGGTAAGCACAAGCTCGAATGGGGTACAATGAGCAACTTTCAGGGCTTTTGTACAGCACCAACAAGATATCTTTGCACTTCCTTATATGTATTTTACTAAAAGGTGAATTTCGAAAAAAAAGTACTGTGAATATATCAGGAGCAGGCATGAAGTACAAGGAGGAAATGAGGATGTTACCTGTAGCAACTGCATGAATAAGCATGTCTTTTTCAAGATAGGAAGATCAACTGAGAGAAGGTATTTTCTTCTCTTACCCCTTAGTATCTTTTTTGCTCTTTCTCTCCCCCCTTCTCTCCTGCTCCATCAGGACTACTGGTTTCAGATCCATTTCTGAGATGCCAGTTTCTACTCTCACATTGGTCAGTCATTTAGTGATAGACAGAGCTCTAGCTCCGAGAGATAGGCCTCTCAGAGTGACTAAATCACAGGCTCTTAAGCAAATACATCGCAAATTATTGTCCTTGTTTCCAAAAACAACCAGAGAAGAGAACGAATAGGTCAGTGTAACCTTTATTCACCCTGCAGAAATTGCTCAAAGCCCAGGGTTAGCAACTGAATATTAGGAGCAATCTTGTACATGATGTACGAGAGAGCTCAATTTGATGGGGCTTGTCAAATACCTTCAATGCGAGCACTCTCCTCCAGCCATCATTAAGAACGACCCAATTACACAGAACTTCCAATTACCTGTTTTTCCCCCAAAAGTCATATTTTATTTCATTTTACTCTTACATAAAAGAGGTAGATGACAATGCAATGGGTTCAGTCAAGGAAACAATTCTCAGGGGTCAACTTGGGGCCAGAATGCTTTTAATCTTATTCTTTCTCTCTTCTTCATGTTCATTTATAGTTATGACCATTAAGAATGGATGAAAATGATGGTCAGAGGGTCTAAAAGATCTACAATTAGTAGAGTGATTTAAGTGTATCATTATCCCTGATTTACTAAGTAGGAACAGTGGGTTCAGCTTTCTTATAGAACCATTAAGTAAATGCAATGGAAAACAGCTTTGTTCTTAGCTTCCAGTAATACCGGAAAGCTAATTAATAATGTTCCCTGATCCCCTTCCCTTGGCATTTTCCCTAATCAAGATTCATCTCAGTATTAGTATTCCTATGCTATTATAATCAACAAAGGTAAAACTGGAAGACAATATTAAACTCCCCAAATTCACATCTACCACCATGTAGTAATGATTGTATTAGTACAATCATAAAATCAAAGTGCAGAAACTTCAGTAAGGAATTAATGACTATGTGCAGCCTGAAGGCATTACAATCTTCTAGGATCAATTCAGGAGACCCTTTTGGAAAGGAAGGTGGTGAGATGGAATTTGAAGAACAACCAAAGGTTGGTTGTTGGAAGAAAAGTATATAATCACTTTTATCTATACCAATTAGGTACTCTATTCTTCCTTCCTCCAAACCCCACTTCTACATATTAAGATAGAACGTAAGCTTGAAGTGCTGTTAGATATATATTCCACTCAAAGTGTCAATGGCCTATAGCAGGGGCAATTTGTTGGATGGTAGAGATCAGGGTAGCACTGGCAAGTAGATAAAGTTCATCTTTGCAGCTTAATCCTCACTATTTAGGTCAGCTTTTGTTCCAAATACATATTAACCTTTTCCCTAAAGGGACACCTGAGAGAGAGAAAAGCAGGAGAATTATCTACCGACAGAATCTTCGCAAGCGCAATGAAAAGGTCCTTGACTGGTATTGCACTAGTTTCCCTATGCCAGAGGGAAGTTGGTTACTTTGTTTAACTCTCAAAACAAATGTTTTTCTTGAATAATTCAACTTTGTACCATACAGTAGAACATTTTGGAGAAAGATTTCTTTTTTCCCTTTGAAAACAGCTTGTAAATATTATAGGCAGTTCAATTTTTAAAGGAATTGCACATTAATGCTAGAAATACCCCAGTGTCCATGGGAATGATTCCGTTATTTGTATTTTTGTACCTTGAGATGTAGAGCCAGAGATTGCTGAGATGCTTTGGACAAACATTATTGAGACCCAGAAACGGACTGGGAGATCAGCATTATTGAGACTTGGTGACAGATATTTCTAATTCAACTACATTCTTTAATGCCAAATATTTTTCCCGTTCTATTCCATTTGTCAACATGACAGACGATGAAGCGGGCTAGAAAATGGCTTGGCACAAATGATATGTGATGCGTCATTATGTGACATATCTGTAGCCTAAATCAGAAAATAGCAAAAATTATCTGGGCAAGCTGTGTAAAATACAGGAGTGGGAGGAGAGGAAACTCTAATCAAAGTATATTATGTCAAGAGATCTATTTTCATTTTAAAGAAGAAAAATAGTGTAAAAACATGCTTTTACATTTGGTTGCAACTATCAAGATATTACACATAAAAATGTAGGAAGTCTACATAATTTAGTAAAACCTGATATACATACATATATATATATATGATATCAAATATTGATTCTAACCATGTATATGAGTTTGTAGCAAAAGATGTGAAACCAATGAATTTCAGAAAACCTTCTGTAGTAATCCTAAGGAGGAAAGTGACAAAATTGAGCTTTAATGAGTTTGCTTTTTAACCAGTAGCATTTTTAAAATTGGTTTCTTTTGTTCCTCTTGCCCTGAGGGGAAAGAAAGTGCATTTGATAGACTTCCTATACTTATTACACTGACTTATATGGCAGGGATCTGACATGTCCCAATCCATCACTTTAATACATACATGATCAGATCCTTGTGATTGTCGGTATCTGAGCAAGATGGATATCTTTCTTGCATCTTTTAGTTTTCATTCTGATATTTGACTTGGGTGATGGAGAAAACTCAGTTTTTTTTTCTGCTGCTTCCTCTACTCTATAACATTTGAGTGTTCTGGCCATCACTACTCAAAGTTTTTTTTATTTGAAGATTCTTGTTTCTAGATTCTTATCCCTATGTGACAAATGCTAAGCTGCTACCACATTCACACTGACATGGTGTCTTTTCTTCATGTTAGGGCAGTGGTTCTCTACCTTCCTAATGCTGCAACCCTTTAATACAGTTCCTCATGTCGTGCTGACCTCCAACCATACAATTATTTTCACTGCTACTTCACAATTGTAATTTTGCTACTGGTATGAATCATAATATAAATATCTATATTTTCCAATGGTCTTAGGTGACCCCTGTGAAAGGGACATTTGACTCCCAATGAGGTTACAACCTACAGGATGAGAACTGTTATGCTAGAGGATTTGTTGTGTCACAGAGAAACAGTAGCTAAGTGCATAAGATTTCATGTCATGCAGAACTGAGTCTGAGTTCTTGCTCCATTGCATGCTATCTGTTTGACTTGGGGCAACTAACTTAATAGCTTGCTGTGTCAATTTTTAATGCATCAAAATGAAGAATAGGAATAATAATGAAATGACCTGGGCATTTCATAGGCATGCATGCACTTTCTATAAAGTCATGAAGTAATCCATACACAGTGATGACAAAACCCATCAGCAGCTCCACTAAACTTTGACGTGGAGGTGATTACTCCAAAGTTGTTTTGTGTGTCATCTCACTTTGTGTTCTCTTGTTTTCCTTCATAGAACTAGTGCAAGAATGGAATGTCCTACGCATTTTCAGTAACTGCTGATGGGACTTGTACATATCCCAGTTCAAATATGGAATTTTCACTTTAGCCCCTGCCATCAGAAACCTAAATATATGTTTCTTACCTTGAATGTCTTCTTTTCCTCCACTCCAGAAGACTGAGCACCATAACCTCCTCATTTGGATGATTCATTCTGACATAGAACCAGGCTCCACCTTCTAGGGCATTCTGAGTCTAGCTGCGGCTCCAATGGCTCAAATTAATATCCTCCTGGAACTTCCTTCCATTAGAGATTCAGGTCTTGCCTGTTTGTTTAATATGTTGTACTCATGAAAATCAATTTCCCTTAAGCCTCTTTCCCAGGGGTAATATTTCCCCACTTAACTGGGAAAGTTAAATAAAATGGTAGATTATCTTGCACCAGCAAATGCCTCACTAAACCTTGAATTCTGAACTTGGTGAGCTCAGAGGAGCCAACTGTAAGCAACATTTTAAGGGTCATTCTTCACCTCTTCAAGAGAGCTGAGCAGGCTGCATATAAATCAATACTGATGCTTCTAAATGACTTGTGACTATTCATTAAAATACTCTTTGACAACCCTTTCAAAGATGTCAATTCAAGTTATCGAATCCGCTCAAGAGGAAAATAACTGAGTTCTGCAGACAGAGAAATTTACTGAGTGCTTGATGCAGGTACATCTCACCATAGGTGCAATTTGAATTCGATATTGAATATTTCACTAAAAGTATATTATTTTAAATGTTGGTAGAACTATCCCAAAGTCAAATGCATTCAGAAAAGCACTTATTTATTTATTTATTTATTTATTTATTTATTTATTTATTTTCACCTCCCTCCCCTCCTCCCAGTCCCCACAACACGCTTCTGTTCTTCCCCAGATCCACTCCTCCTCCATTTACTTTTTTTTTAATCTAAAAGAAGTCTTGTTGGAATTTTAGAGAAGTGAGAAATACTTTTTAAGATTGCTATTAGTCTAGATCCTAAGTCTGTCTTATAAATTTAAATTTTCAAAATTTTCGTTAAGTGGGTCATCTCTGTCATTTAAATTGACCATTAATTCACAAACATCATAGTCTATAAGTGTGGGACTCTGATTTCTCTAGGATTCAAATAGAATCATGGATGCTCTTATGTCCTTAATGTTGAGACACTGTCAAAGAGCACACTTCTTTTTCCTGCTCAGCACAGTTATCTTTCTCTAGGGTAGGCATTAAGAGCCAAAGATGCTTTCATGTTTCCTAGAATACTCCCCAGGACAGCAACAGGTACATGTTAAGACTTTTCCTATATCTTTATTTCTTAAGATAAAAAGAAAAAAATCAATCTGGAGGTGGCTACATGGTACAAAATCTAGATAATAGGTTTAGTTCTCAAAAATGCTGTCTGTACATAAGACTTGTATCAGGGGAGACTGGACAGTTGAACAAAGTGTTCTGAAATCTGTTGATGAGGCTGTGTTGCAGATTGAAGGAGGCCCTGTGAACTTTCATTTGATACCAGAATCTATTAGGAAGGCCCCATGACCATTATTTAAGTGTTAAAAGAAAGGATTCTTCTGGAAAACAGATATTGATTTGCACAGTAGTGGTAGAGGAATGGAGAGGGCACATACTGTGACATCAGAAAGAACCCATCAAATCCCAGTCTGTCCCCTTAATAGATGCATGGCCTTGTACAAATTTCTTAGGTTCAGTGGAGAACATCTACTCCATGCTCAAAATTTAAACAATATAGCTATCATTGGGTTTCTGTGCAGTTTAAATGGTAGTACCATATACACAAAGTCCATATTAAATAGATATTCAATAAAAAACAATTTTTCTTTCCATGTCTTATGCTTTGATGAAAATTCAGGGAGAATATCATGGGCCTCATTCATTACAAAGAAAGGCACATGCAATGTTAATAATGGAGACTGGGAGTTTAAGAGAAGCACAATTTTGTGTCAAAGTTCATAGAAGACTCAATTACTAGGTAGCACATTTCCTGGGGGCAAAAATCTGACCATAACTCACATGATTTACAGAACAATGGAAATTTCATAGAACACAAGTCAAGCTTAGCGATGATCTTACTTGGATGTAGCTTTGTCCTTCACAGGACTTACTTAAGAGCTGCCAAGAAAAGACATTTTGAAAATTGGATGATTGGTTCTCAGAGTTTACTGGCAGACTAAAAGCAAAGTTTGGACTAGGCAATCTTTGATTGTTGAAGAATGCCATCAACATGGAGTGGTGGCTGGGACCTGGGTAGGCAAGTAATTGCTGTTACATAAAGGACTCTAATTTCCTGTTCTGTATTTTTATCACAGATTCTAGATGGTGAATTGAATCATAAGTTTAATGAACCCCTCTTGTAAGAATTTGGAGTAAGTAGGAGGGTGGTTTTCATCAAAGCATAAGTGGAAAGGACAAAGGAACAAGATCTGAGGTTGTCATAGGAACCTCTTTCTCTTCAAGGGCCATCAGCAGGATTAAATAATGGTTTTGGTGCGTACTCGCAACACTAAGCATCATGGAGAAGGGTAAAGCACAAGCTAGAAAAGAAGATGTGTGGGAGTACGAGACAAGAGAAGAAAAAGAAAAAGTGGTTGTTAGTGCTACCACTAGCAAATTTAATCTCTCCACAGTTGGAGTTGGCCAAACTCAGAGCCCACTCCCTTTGTTCCACTTGAGTATGCAGTCTCCAGCTACTCAGCTGACTGATACTTACCAAGTAGTTATTTTGTACCCCGGAAGGCACTGTGGGCAACACAGGCAATATTAGAACACAATTGAGTGTGAAGGAATATTGGGTGTGTCATACAAGAAAATGGGTTTCATATAAATCTGAGATGGGCAGTGCAAAGTACTAGAATTGTAAGCAGCAGAGAAAGTTTTCTAGAGTAGAATTCCAGATGTAAAAGACTTCAGTATGTATGATAAAAGGGGTCATTCAAAACAGATAAAATGGATTGATCATAGAGACAGAAAGATACTCTACTCTGTTTTATGTGTACTAGGTACCACGTTAAGAACTGCAGGAAGCATTACCCTACTATAGATCATGAAAAAACAAGATCCCATTTTTTTTTACTTTGACTTTATAGATGAGGAATCTGAGGCCAGAGAGGCCAGATAAAGTCCAATGTTACACAGATATGAAATATTAGATACTGGTTTCTACTCTGAGACTTTATGAGTCAAGAGCTCATGCATACAGTTATAACCACTATACTATTTGCAAGTCAGCTCACGATGTGTATGAAAGCTCAGTATGGCTGGAGTACAAGACATATGAATAGGGTGAATGAGAAGTAATGGGAAAGGCAACTGCTGCCCTACTGTAGAGCTTCTCCTCAGGAGCCAAAAGAGTGAAGGCTGCATCTAATAAGCAACAGGGAACCAACCTTATGAAGACTTAAAGCAGTGATCTGACGGTCTAAAAGGTGCTTTAGGAAGATTTATCTGTCAGCAGTGCAGAGGATGGATGGGAGCAAGGACTGGGTAGAATCAATTAAGAGGTTATTGCAATATACTAGCCTGCATGTTGGATTCTGTATAAAGCACTCAAATTAAGAAAGGAAGGGAAGAACATGGACAGAGATAAAATGTGAGTGAAAAGAAAAGCTAGAGTAACTGGATGTGGGGCTGGAAAAAACAATCATTTCAGTGAAGTCGGAATTAAATAATGAGCACTAAGTGTTGTATTTTGTCACTAGAAGAATAGTGATGCCAGTCATGGTATTGGGAGACTGCTAACCTGTAGAGAAATTTGAACTCAAGATCATTAAAACTAGAGGAAATCTCCAGAGTTATCCTCCCAATTATGGGAAATATGAGATAAACCTGGGCAAAGAGAAGAATGTAGAGTGCAAGCTCAAGAGTCTGTATTGAGTTTCTGTGACAAGGGGTCACAGTACAGGGATAGGTGAGAGAGATAATGGGGGGAGGGCAACAAGAGAAAATTATACAAAATGGATTTGTAGAAAGGTGAATAATCAACATTATAAGCATAACAGAAGGGTGAGAAGGAAAAAAATGAGAAATCCTAATTCTGGTAATAACAAGATTTATAATTATTGGTGGGGATTAGTCCCAAGATAGAGCCAATTGTAAGGTGGTAAAGATGGGGATAAATCTGACATTTTGGAGAAAGTGAGCATACAATGTGTTCAGAATTTTTCTGATGAACTTCAAGGACTAAACAGATACTCAAAGGATGCTGCTGGGGCTATGAGAGGTCTCTTTGAAGTAAGAATGAACTTTGTAAATTTATTAACTAAAAATAAATATTCTCAGACTGACATTTATTAGTGCTGATGTAAGGATTCAAGAAAAGGCTATGGGGTCTGGCATCCCAGTGATTGGAACTAGGTCTTGATGATGATGATGATGATGATGATGATGATGATGATGATGATGATGATGATGAGAAGGGAGGGATAAAGCTAAGGATTAGGTGGAATGTCTTCTTCAGCAAATACAGCGGTGTGAGCTTCTTTGGAAAGTGAAAAGAGAGAGGAGAGAACAACTGGAGACACAGAAATCCTTGTGGAGACATATGGAGCTTTAAACTGCAATTATTTTAACTTTTTAAAGAAGCCTGTGTATATTGCGCAGGAAGATAGTGGTGACTGAACAGATTCATTAAAGAATGAAAGGTAAATAAGAGTGAGACTGAGAATATCAAGAATATATGCTGATAGCAAACATAGAGTATGTGGAGCCCAGGAACTGCTAATTCAGGAATATAGAATGAGTGCCTGTTGTATCTCTCTTTTTAAATTTATATTAATTTTGAGATTATAGCATAATTACAACATTTCTCCTTTTCCCTCCTCCCTTCAAAAGCCTTCCATATCCTGCTTTTTGCTCTCCATAATGGCCTTTGTTTCTTTGTTATTGCATGTGCATGTTTATATGTATATATATACATATACATATGCTCTTAAATATACTTATTTATTTTTTATTTATGTGCATGTATATGTGCTTGTATGGATTTATATGCACCATGTTTGTGCAGAATATGGAATTACATGTAGTTGTGTGTTGTCTGATGTGGGCATGGAGTGTTGAACTTCGATCATCTGGAAGAGCAATAAATGCTCTAAATTGCTGAACCATCTCACCAGCTCTCGTATGTCTTTTCTTACAGGAGGTATTCAAAGGTTTGTGGCAACTATCACAGATCATAGTTTTTCTTCAATCAAGAATATCATATCAAGGCGGTGGTGGTGCATGCCTTTAATCCCAGCACTCGGGAGGCAGAGGCAGGCAGATTTCTGTGGGTTCGAGGCCAGCCTGGTTTACCAGAGCTAGTTCTAGGACAAGGCTCCAAAGCCACAGAGAAACCTTGTCTCAAAAAAAACTAATAAATAAATAAAAGCACAAGACGCACAATCTTTCAGCACTCGGGAGGCAGAGGCAGGCGGATCTCTGTGAGCTCGAGACCAGCCTGGTCTACAGAGCTAGTTCCAGGACAGGCACCAAAGCTACAGAGAAACCCTGTCTCGAAAAACCACAAAAAAGAGTATCATAGCAATCCTAAATCCCAGGTACTAGTATTATTTTCCCCAAAGAACCTCTATCCTGGAATTTAATTACTAGTCTTTAATAAAAGCAATTCTGGACAGAGAGGACCTAACCAAGATAAATCTCTAGAAGATAAGACACTTTTAGAGAGAACCACATTGGGTAAAGAGATTTTGCTTGTTGTTACCACAATCCAAAAGCAGAATATTTTAGTAAAAACTTTATCATCCTATGTCAAATGCCAATTTGTACAGTGAAGGAGATGAAAGAACTCTTACCTGCTTCAAAAACAAATGAAACAAGGAAGAAGAACTGAATAATAGGAAACAGAGCATAAAAAAAAACTCTCCGGGGATAAGGAGGCCAGTGCTACTAACCAAAATATCTGTCAAGCACAACACTGCATCTCCTATTATTTAATTCTCTCAAGCAATCTTATTAAAATGACTACCAGATGAGATCAGGCACATTCAGGACAGAATGGCTGTAGAGCAGAACTTCAAAGAAGCGCTAATACCTAAACTCCTCAAAATGTTCCACATAATAGAAACAGAAAGAATATTGCCAAACTCTTTCTATGAGGCTACAGTTACTCTGATACTGAAATCATACAAATATTCAACCAAGAAAGAGAATTACAGGCCAGTCTCACTCATGAACACTGATGCAAAAATACTCAATAAAATACTGGCCGACCAAATTTAAGAACACATAAAAAATCATCCACTATGATAAAGTAGGCTTCATCCTAGAGATGCAGGGATGGTTCAACATCTACCAATATAATCTACCATATAAATAAACTAAAAGAAAAAAAAACATATGATCATCTCATTAGATGGTGGCATTCGACAAAATCTAACACCTCTACATGATAAAGGTCTTGGGGCGACCAGGGATACAAGAAATATATGTAAACATTATAAAAGCAACATACAGCAAGCCAATAGCCAACATCAAATTAAATGGAGGGAAGCTCAAAGCAATTCCACTGAAACCAGGAAAAATATAAGGTTTTCCACTCTCCCTATCTATACAACATAGTATTTAAAGTTCTGGCTAGAGCAATAAGACAACAAAGGAGATCATGGGAATTTGAATTGGAAAGAAAGATGTCAAACTTCTGCTATTTGCAGATGATATGTTAGTATACATAAGTGGCCCCAAAAAGTCTTCTGGGAACTCCTATATCTGATAAATACCTTCAGTAATGTGGCAAGATACAAGATCAACTCAAAAAAGTCAGTAGCCCTCCTATATACAAATGATAAAGAGGCTGAGAAAGAAATCAGAGAAACATCACCTTTTACAATAGACACAAATAACATAAAATATCTTGGGGTAACACTAACCAAAGAAATGAAAAACCTGTTTGACAAGAACTTTAAGTCTTTGAAGAAAGAAATTGAAGAAGATAACAGAAAATGTAAAGATCATCCAAGCTCTTGGATAGCTAGGATCAACATAATAACAATGGCAATCCTACCAAAAGCAAACTATAGGTTCAATGCAATCCCCATTAAAATGCCAACACAATTCTTCACTGACTTTGAAAGAACAATAATCAATTTCGTATGGAAAAACAATTAAAAAAAACGGGATAGCCAAAAGAATCCTATACAATAAAGGAACGTCCAGAGACATCACCATCCCTGACATCAAGGTCTATCATAGACCTACAGTAATGAAAACAGCTTCGTATTGGCATAAAAATACACAGGTTGACCAATGGAATCGGATAGAAGACCTGAATATTAATCCACACTCCTGTGAACACATGATTTTTGACAAAGAAGCTTAAATTATACAATGGGGGGAAAAAAGAAAGTGTCTTCAACAAATGGTGCTGGCATAACTGGATGTCAACATGTAGGAGAATGAAAATAGATCCACATCTATCCCCATGCCTAAAACTCAAGTCCAAATGGATTAAAGACCTCAATATAAATCTGACCACACTGAACCTGAGAGAAAAGAAAGTGGGAAGTACCCTGAAGGTGCATGTAGAAGGAGTGGCGGTGGGCCACTTCCCGCCACCAGGCTAGCTTTACCCAAAATAATTACACGGAAACTGTATTCTTTTAAACACTGCCTGGCCCTTTGGTTCCAGACCCTTATTGGCTAGCTCTTACATATTGATCTAACCCATTTCTAATAATCTGTGTAGCCCGTGAGGTGGCTTACCAGGGAGGATCTTAACCTGCGTCTGTCTGGAGTGGGAGAATCATGGCGACTGCCTGACTCTGCTTTCTTTCTCCCAGAATTCTGTTCAGTCTACTCCACCTACCTAATTTTCTGTCCTGTTTGGGCCAAGACAGTTTCTTTATTTAACCAATGAAATCAACACAAAACAGAAGACTCTTCCCCCATTAAGTGCACTTTCTAAATATAACCCTAGTAGCACAGACACTGAAAGCAACAATAAATAAATGGAACCTCCTGAAATTGAAGAGCTTCTGTAAAGTAAAGGACACAGTCAATAAGACAAAATGGCAACTAGTGAGTGGGAAAAGATCTTTGCCAACCGCACATAAGATAAAGAACTCAAGAAATTAGACACCAAAATTCCAAATACCCAATTTAAAAATAGTGTTCAAAAGTAAACAAAAAATTCTCAGCAGAAGACTCTCAAATGGCCAAAAGACACTTAAGGAAATGTTCAACATCCTTAGCCATCAGGGAAATGCAAATCAAAATGGCTCTGAGATACCATCTTATACCAGTCAGAATGGCTAAATCAAAAAACACCAATGATAGCTTATGCTGGAGAGGATGCAGAGTAAGGGAAACACTCCTCCATTGCTGGTGGGAATGCAAACTTGTACAACCACTCTAAAAATCAGTATGACAGTTTCTCAGAAAATTGGGAATCAACCTACCTCATGACCCAGCAATATCACTCTTGGGCATATACCTAAAAGATACTCAATCATAATGCAAGAACATTTGTTCAACAATGTTCATAGTAGCATTATTTTATAGCCAGAAACTGGAAACAACCTAGATGCCCCTCAACTGAAGGATGGATAAAGAAAATGTGGCACATTTACACATTGGATTACTACTCAGTAGTAAAAAACAATGACATCTTGAAATTTTCATGTAAATGGATGGCACAAGAAAAAAACATCCTGAGTGAGGTAACCCAGACTCAGAAAGAAGAACATGGTATGTCCTCGCACATAAGCTATAAAGCAAAGTATATTGAGCCTATACTTCATGATCCTAGAAAAGCTAAGTAACAAGGTGAACCCTAAAAAATGTACATAAAAATGTACATAGATCCATTGGAAAGGGGAAATAGACAAAATCACCCGACAAAATTGGGAGCATGGGGTTGGGAGGAGAAGGGAGGATGGAAAAAAGACTAGAGGAAAAGGAAAGGGGGAAGGAGAACTTGCCGTAATGGGATAACTGAGATGGAGGAAGGATAGAGATGAGAGCAAGGAAAGAGATATTTTTGATTGAGGGAGCCATTATGGGGCTAGCAAGAAACATGACACTAGAGAAATTCCCAGGAATCCGCAAGAATGACCCAAGGTAATACCATAAGCAATAGAAGAGAGGGTTTCTGAACTGGCCTTGTCCTGTAGTCATATTGATGACTATCTTAAATATCATCATAGAGCCTTCATCCAGCAACTGATGACAAAAGAGGCAGAGACCCACAGCAGGGCACTGGATTAAGCTCTAAGTTCAGTTGAAGAATGGGAGGAGTGAGAATATGAGCAAGGAGGTCAAGACCATAATGGGGACACCCACTGAAATAGTTTACCTGAGCTAATGGGAACTCACCAACTCCAGCTGGACAGGGAAGGTACCAGCATAGGTCCAAACTAATCCCTCTGAATGTGCGTGACAGTTGTATGGCTGGGGTGGACCAAGGAGCCAATGTCAGTGGCACCAGGATTTATCCCTACTGTTTGTACTGACGTTTTGCAAATATATTCTCTTTGAATGGGATACCTTGTTCAACCTAGATATAGTAGGGAGGGCCTTGACTGTTTCCCAAAGCAAAGTGCCTTACCCTCTCTGAAGAATGGATGAAGGGGTGAGATGGGGGATTAGGTGGAAGGAATGGGAGGAGGGGACGGAGTGGGAACTGGGATTGGTATGTAAAATGAAAAAAAGATAGATTATTTTCTTTTTGAAAAAAAATAAGAAAAGAAAATTAAAAAAAGAAATGGCTATCGTAATTCTCATTATAACTGGAGTGAATCAGACACTTGGAGAAGCAAATGCAATTGCCTGACATTGCAGAGTTGTGGTTTTCATTTAATCTTTAAGTTGCCAAAACTCTACCATTGTGAATTTTGTTGGCTTATGTTTTTTTTTTTTTTTAACGTGTGGGGGGTTGGTGTTTCTTTTTAAGTAATGAAGTGCTATAGAAAAATGTTTCCTCAGTTCATGTGCTGGTCAAGGCCTCAAACTTTTCCCTAAGACTAAACTAACTCCTTCAAATGAGGTTCTCTTCTCTCTGGGGGGTCCCATCTTTCTACCCCATTCAGCAAGCTCTTCTTGTTCTCCCATAGCACCAAGAGTTTCCCTCTGCCCCCCAAACTGCTTATTTCATCTCTCAAGCAACCCCTTATCTCATCATTGTTCAGAGGAATCTTTAGTCCTGGGACACAGAGGATGATGGGCTAATGTGCTGTCAGAAGCAGAATAGAGACACTGGTATTTGTTAAACTGTTGATCCTATACCAAGTCGCCATCACATTTGTGGTTCAGAGCAATTACAACTTCTTTTTTTTTTTCTAGTTCTAGAGATTAAACACCTAAGAGGACTCTTTCAGACTCAAGTACAAGTGTCAACAGGGCCATCTTCTCTACAGAGGCCTGATCAGACTTCTAGAACTTTATTCCTGCTTGTTCCCTAATGAAAGACTTCTTGCATTTTCAAGGATAGTAAGTTCAAGTTCCTTTTTGTTTCTGTCATATTGTCTTCTTTGTAGTTACATCATCCTCTGTTCCCCTCTTAGAAGACCCTTGTGATTACAATTATGCCCCACTTAAATAATGCAAGGTTAAACTCCCCCTCAAAGTCATTACCACAATCACATCTGCATTGTCTCCTTTGTCCTATAAGGTAACATCCAGTAACTTGGATATTTATCACAGCATCCAAGAATGTAATTATACATTTAAAGCTGGAACTTTGTTCTTTGCTTCAGGAGTAGCTAAATTACGACCTTGGGAGTGAGAGAATAAGGACATGTTATAAGCATGGGCTGCAGTCAGAAGAATTCTATAAACTTGAATTTTATGGAAAAGAAGCCAAATGTGGAGCACGGATAAAGTATCTTTATTCACATGCAAAGAGTGGTGGAAAGAAAGTGAGGACTTAGAGGGAATGAAAAAACATGCCTTCAACCTTCTTTGTTTTTCTCTCTTAATTAGCAGTTTCTAATTTTTCCCCCTCTGGCAGAGGGAAGTTGAGTCAAGTGTGGCAGAGTGGCTTTGGAGACAAAGGAAGGTGTCCAGAACTCTCCTTTCCTCTGTGTCATATCCAACATTTCTCACCACCACCCTTGCTGCCAGTAAGGCTCTTCTTGCTGTTTTGGAAGTGTGGTTGCTCATGGTAATGAATAGAGAACGAAGAAAAACAGGAGGGTTTTGTAGGAGATGCCCTTACATAACCCCAGCCCAGGCCAGAGCGAAGCTTTCCCAATGGAACAGTGTTAGGGATGTGTGACGTTTGGGCTAGGTGTTAAATGAAGTAACCATGAATTGCAGGACCATCCCTTCATTTCTACACCCATTTGTTCATTGGCCCTTAACATTGCTGTGTAATATATGGAACTCTGCGAAAAGATTTGCACACTTATACAATGATGCTTCTCTTGAGGTATAGCTTTAATTGCAGTTGGGAGGGTTGGGCTAAAAGCCTATTGATGGGAGTAGAGGATGGGAATATAGGGTCCTCTGGTTTTGAAAGCCATAGAAGAACCGTTTGAATGTGAGTTTAGGGTATGTACCTCAGACAAAATTCCAGTGGTCTTGGGAGTATCAGATGCAGCATCATAAGCTCAGTGAGGGTTTGATTTATGAGCACCAAATGCAGACTTCTGAACTGAAATTCTTTGTGGAGTTAGCAGCTAGATAGCCATATTTTGTTCCTATTCCAGGACACCATCTATTCTTTTTTTGTTTTTGTTTTTAAGGTTTTATTGCATATTTACAATTTGGGCACATTATAAGGATGTACAACAGAGGCCAAATCTCCCAGCCCTTAGAAATCCTATAAGAAAGGCTAGATAAATCACACACTGGTATTTTTGAACATGGGTATCAGAAACATAAAATGATCATAATTTTACAGGCGAATACTCTGTGTAATGAACAGAAGAGGAGGACGGTACACAGCAGAGAAACAGTCGCCAAGTATGAAACAAACACAGCTGGGCTGGAAAGATGGGAACTATGACCTTTACAGGTTAGAAGTCTACAACAAACAGCACACCTATCCGCTACGTAAAACTGTGAGGTAGAGTTCTTGCCGTCCTGGTTTCCATCTATTCTATTGTTCAATAATCCTCCTTATAGAAAACTCATGACAAATTCCTCTTCAAGATTGATACCAGGAAAAGAATGGTTTGTCTTCATGAATGTGCTTCTCTGTTTTGCCAGATTAATGAGAGTAATGAAAAATACTCCCTCATCTATCCAAGCCAAAGATTGAGACAAACTTCCAGGTGTGGGTGTTTGAATTTACTAGATGAGATGGGCATCTAGTAATAGTCTGCTGGGGAAGCCAATGTAACTTCTGCAAATTGGGAAAGTAGGCAAGCTACACTTCCAGAAGGAAGGGCTACTGATCCACATACCAAGACCTGCACAGAAAAGTCTTGGATAACCCCACGAAATGATGATGGCACTGCAAATTTACAAGCTGAGATGTTTTCCAGCAGAAATGTTTTCTCTACGCCAGGCTACGAGGGTTAGGAAAAACCGGGAGCAGGTAGGAAACAAATCTCAGCAAGGTTACTGATTTGGAGGATTAAGAAGCTTTGGGAGCTGGAGGTCCTCAAGGAGAAAGGAAAGGTGTAATTATGCATGGAATGACTATAAAGACTACTGATCTGGTGGCACCACAGAATACACTGAACGTTCAGATACAGGGTCCATGGAATATTTGACTTTATAAATTCTTTCAACTCTCTAGAACAGTTCCACTGTGCCTTCCTGTGATAATTTTAATTGATTACGAGGTAAGTGGGTCACATCTCTCAGAAATCAGTACGAAGAACAGCATGAGTGGTGCTATAACAAGCCAAGTGTTAACATCATCTTTTGATTTTCACCTTGGTTGCTAGGATATTCCACTCAAAATTGTAGGCTTGATTGTTTTAGCATCATAGAAGTATTATGGAGTAAGGGAGGGTTCAGTAAATTAGATTTGCCCCCATCTTCCTTTTGCACTGCTCTTATTCTTTGGTAACAGATTCCAGTCAAATTGTATCAAGGAGTAACCAATTGGAAAGCCCTGCAATTCCTTTTAAACATAGGGAATGGATTAGGATTTAGATGCATGGATATTTTCTTCGTAAACTCATCAAATTACTCAAGTGCCTTTTCTTAAAATTAAAAGGGTAGAACAATTGACCTTACCTCAAGCTGTACTCAACTTTGTCCTTCTCACCTGTAGCTATTGGCCATGAGGGGTCGCAGTGAGTGTATACACTGCTGAAAGTCAATGGAACCTTTCCTGTAAAGGAAAGAAAATACCACATTCTGTTAGACGCTTTTATTACCCGTGGCATCGCAATAACACTTTCCTCAGGTTTCTTGCCTTGGGAACACCTAATGGCAAGATGCGTTTGATACTTCAGTAACTAAGGCTCCTTTAATGGAGTCCATGATGGACCTGCCTTGTTTTGTTCTATAGTGAAAAATGTTATAAGGAAGTTGCAGTATATGTTTTGTTGGTAACGATGCCTTAAGCTATTAAGGCCATTTGTTATTTTCTGAAAGCAAGAGAGATAACACTCACTAATAAAATTCACTGCACTGCAGTAGCTCTAAGTTTCTTTCCTACAAACTTCTCTGTAGCTCTCACAGGTTTGTCTCCCTCTTCATTTTTCTTATGTCCTTAGCAGATGCCCCCCCCACGAGGGGCAGGGTATCACTGCTCTTTCCATGCTGAGGAATGCAATTCTGAATCATAAACACATCACAAATTAGAGCTAAGGTAATGCTAGCCCCCTCTATATTCCTCTCTTATGGCCCTTTTGTCTATTTGGCTCTCCCTGTCTCCTGAGTCCAGCCTCCTCCGGCCACTGATTCTGGCAGCCCTCTGAACACCTTGTCCTTGACTCTGTTCCTATTCTTTGTCCGTGATTCAAGCACCGAAGTTCCCATTGCCCAATTTTTCTCTGAATTGAAAATGCAAATGTGCTGCTTTATTGTCTCTATTAAGTGTTTACATGAGGTTTTGTGCCAGGGCACAGCACTCTGTGTGGAGAAGCACAGGCAAGTGGGGGTGGGAGAGCATAACGGTCTTAGAATCAATCATTTGTAGTCAGCAATAACAGCACTTTGCACTGTGCAGGCATGTGTTTGGCATGAGAAAAACTGAAGGGGTATGTAAGAGAAGAGCAATGAGAAGCACTGCGTATATTCATTCCATCAGGAAACCCAGGTAAGCTGACTGGAGGGCTGGGAGACATCACAGAAGATGGGGGTGTGATTTGTAACTCAGTGCAAAACCCTGGGTACAACAACTCTACTGTTCTCATGGCTGCAGCTTTCAGTAATGGAAGAAAAGAGTAAAAGAAAGACGGGATTTGTCATCTTTTTATATCAAATCCAGGCCATCAGGAACATGCATTTTTCTTGTATCTAGTATCCTATGATGTGATATAAGGGGGCCCTAACCTACCTCTACTGTACATGACTAGGACTTCATCAACTTTGTGTGCTAATAGTTTGCCTATCCTATTAATAGGGGATGTTTGATTTTCTAGTTTCTGTTTTCAAAAAACCAGTGGTAGTTTGACAATAGCACAGAAGCTTCAGCTAATGGACTGAATCTACTTGAGAGTGCCAAAATTTTATAAGCACTTTCTGACTGGTCTCAAGTCTACGAAAACTGATTTCACAGAGGCAGTCATTCACAGGGGCAGTCGGGGGGGGGGGAGGAGGTGGTGGTATACAATTCATGGATCAATTGCTGACTTCTTTAGATTACACACCAAAGCTGTCTCTATCTGAAATTCTCAGAAACACTATCGGAAATTAGTGTAACTGATTGATGTGATCTCATCTAATAGAAATGGGAGTTGAAGCTTTATCCTTCCAGAACAGGTGATTAGAGGCAAATGAGGGGCAGGTTTCCATGGCAACTATGTGGCTATCAGAGGCCCAAAGGAGGCCTCTGACAGGGAAGCTTTGATAAAGAATATGAACTCCCAAAGGGAAAATGCCATATTAGGTCTTTGCATTCTAAGGACACGATGGATTCTGAAATAGATGTAGGCTGGGCAGGCATACACCGGGAGTTGTTCTGTGATCTAAGATACTAGTGAAATTCTTTGAGACTCTAAGGCTCATTTCAATGCATTATTCTTTTGTCCCTCCAGCCTTCTTTGAAGGGATATGACAGTGGAAGGCAACAGCAGGGACTTTAGAAACTATTACAATCATGTTTAGGGTTTTGATGGGTGTGGATGGTGATGGACCAGTATGCCTCCTACACCTTTCCTTTCTTCTCATCAAGATGTCTTATCTTCATACAGTTCCCAAAGCCTACCATGGTGGCCCAGCACAGTCCTGAGAGAAACATTGAGAGGCAAGACTTCTGCTAGGAGAGATGCATTTCATGACACCCCACAGGGGCCGAGTGCAAGTTAAAAGCAATCAGCCTTTTTCTGCTTCCTTTGAGGACTTTTCTGACTTCCTTTGACTACTTTGCCAAGCTTGATCTCCCTCCTCCCCTTTCCACTCATGAAAACTCTGAAGTCTCTGGTTATTTACTTCCTGCAGATACTTTCACAATTTCATGGATCCTGTCTCCCCAATTCGTCATCCAACACACACTCCCAAAGACTTTGCTGGCATGTGACGTGTCACATTTGATAAAAATGTCTGTCTAACCCTGGATTCTCAGAGGCCTGAAGTGGTTTCTAGTTTGGGTCAACTGTATCAACTAAAAACAAGAACTGGGCAAAATTGCAGCTTTTTCTAAATTTCTATTATCAGGTCTTCCTTAACACTGACAGACTGATTCTGTAAACTAGCCCGGTAGAGTAGAGTTTTAACCATTTCATCCTGCTGATGATAAAACTCACAAGAATCATGGATGAGCAGTATGAAATTATAGTTCTGTCTGTGTGACAATCATGATTTGATTCCCAGTCTGATAGCTTCAAATCCATTTTTGGTTTTGCTTCTATTCTGATAGGCATGTGTCTGAAAGGCATGTGTAAGGCCTTAGCCACATCTTCCTGGGAAAATACGTTAATTTGTCCCCTGGTAGATGCAGAAGAGTAGGAGAAGCCACTTTGAAGATCCAGTCTGGTTGTGATAATTCCAAGGGCTTTGCAGGAGTCAAAGTCCTTTACCTTAGAACTTCTGGTCTGTTTTCACTATCTATAAAGACAGCTGGTTCATTCTGTTTCCTATTGGAGAACATCCCATCTTTACTGTAGGCTTTGGGGAACCCAAACCACATGCCTCTCCTCTCTGGTTGGCTTCATGATTATACATTCATTTCTTCACTTTCTTATTCAATTATTTATTCAATTTCAGTGTCTCTTAGGTACTAAGAACTATGCAAAGTTGGCATTCCATTGATGACGAAGTTATAGTCCCTACATTGCTATGGCAAGCTGCAAGGGGTTTTATCTTTGTGAGAATCCAACTATCTAGATTTCCTGTCTTACAGTGTTAATCCCCTCTCCATGTATCTACCATTCTTTGTCTTCCAGAGTAGCAAATATTCTGTCACAATTTTATTTTTAAAATAAAGTTGTTGTTTGGGGTGGAAGACAGGAAAGTATGCTCGTCATATGAATCATCATTTGGAGTCTTTCAGGGAAAAATAAAATGTTCAAATGCCCTTTCCCATTAAAATTCTGGGAAGTATTCTAAGAAATTAGTCCATAACCGACTAATGCGATCCCATCTAACAAAAACAGTCTCATATAAGGATATCCAATGAGAATAGAGGGCTTAGATGGTCTGGGTACATAGAAAAGTTAGTGGGTGCATTTTTTTATTAACCTCTTTTGTAAATAAGTGCTCCTGCCTCAGAAAATGATCAGTAAGTGCTGTCCTCTTCCTCTGTCCCTCTTCCCAGGGTGGACACTTATGTGCACTACGGTGACCTCTCCTTTCCTCTAATCGCCTTCCTTGAAACCTAGTTTTCTCTGGTTGTTTTTCTTAGAACAGGTTTGCTATAGAAATTCACATTGTGGCATGGCTGAAGAAAACTACCTAATGCTGTTGCTACCCTTTGTAGGATTGCATTTTAATAAAGAACAGCCACTCAATGTGGAGACCTAAGTCTCCTTTCAACTTCCTATGCCCATAATCAATTATTTTTCAAAAACTGGAAACAGGGTCCTGAATTCTAGGCCTTATAGACTTACAATTAAAACGGGGGAAAATATTAAGCTACAAGAAATTCCAGTCATTATTTGAAACAGAAGGAGATTTTTGCCTTCTGCGATAAGTTCCAGCTCTCTCACGGGCGTGTGATATGACTTGTGTGATTTTGCCCAACTTTAAAAGTGCATTTGTTTCTAAACACATCTTATTCCTTTGAAGTCAGTCATTGAATAAACTTAACCCCATGCAGGTTGAAGTTGGGAATTGAAGGTGGGCCACCATCATCCTGATGCTATGAAGATAGGGAAGATATTATTACGATGCTCTGGATAATGACCTGATTCTGATTGATTGTTAACACATAAGTCACTCTGCTTCCTCTTACGTGTGAGCAGGTAAGCTGCACATATGTGCAGGTGACCATGTGGGCTTTTGTACATGTTTAAGGATAAAGTAGATGTGGGAAGGAGTTTGCTAAAAGATAGACGATGATAACAAAAGCTTACCATGCTGAAAGACCTGCTATACTCAAAACCTCTGCATGAAGGAGGCACGTTCGTTGTCATTTCAAAGGTGAATGAGTTGACATTCTTTAAATAAATCGAAGACATCATATAAAAATATAAGAGGAATTAAACTTAATTAATTTTAATCTTGTTCTAAAAGTAGTGATCTTCTCTTAACCACTACACAGTCCTTCTTTTGAACGGAAATAGGTGGATGGATCTTGTACGGCACTCTAAACCATGGAGAAACACGTTTGACCATGACTATATTCTATTTAGTGGTGATATTATACAAGATATTCTCCGAGGATATTAGTATGCACATTTAGTGATACTAGACGCAAGAATTACTGGGGAGTGGCAGAAGAGAAAAGGTGATGAAATGGCTGTTTGAGGTCATGTTGTAGAGAGTTCAAGGTGTCGAGCCAAGGAAGAATCTAGAATTTCAATGACTAAAGGAACTAAGAAAGTTTTCAGAAAGTATAATTGAAAATATTTTCCGAATTTATACAGATGACTTTGGAGATAAACAGTAAAACCTACCAAAAATGTATTTAATAAAAGTAATCATTCAATACCACGAGGCATTAGATGAGATCTATTGTGAATTGTTTTCCCTATGACTGTCACAGAGAAAACACCCAGTATTGTGATTACTAAGGTAATTTCTATTAAGGATAATAGGTGTTTGGAGAAAATGATGTTTTGTTGTGTTCCATTGTACAATGACCCAAAGGTTCTGTTTTCACATATATAGCATTTACAAAGGAGGTACTGATCTAACAATCCCCAAATAACACTCCTGGCAACATCACAAAATGATTCCTACTGTTTGACAGAAAAAGTGAGATTTCACTTATAATGGACATAAATTCCATTGTGGCACTCCTTGGCCTGGGAGACCAGAAGTCTGGACTTCAGTTCTAGTTCTGTCACTAATTAACTGTGTGACCTTGAAACACAGAATTTCTCTTGAGCTCAGATTTCCTGTTTATAAAATGTAGGTACCTCAGCAGAGTCCTTATCTGCCATTCTAGTCCCCTTTTCATTCTTTTGTCCCTTTTTATTGTATTTTTCAGTTTCCACAAATAAGACATGAATCTTTTCTCATTATAATAATGAGGAAAAATACCAAAATCTCCATTCAGCCCTCAAATTCACATCAATTTCAAGATAGAAAATATGTATGCTGTATTTGACTCTATATGATCATTATGTGTCTAGAAATATATGTATGGCATTGTTTTATATACTTATTTTAAACAAAATCAAACTATTTTGTGTTTATTTTTAATTTTTATGGCGTTTATTTGCTTTCTCTCTGTCTCTGTCTCTCTGTCCCTAGATCAAACAGGTCATCAGACTTGGTGACAAGCACCTGTATCTGATGAGCTACTTTATGTTGATTTGTAATCCAATACCATGTCTTGGGCATATTTTTCACACCAGTTACATATAAATCTGTCTCATTCATAAGCTGTACATACCATCAACTGAGTTGAACATTCTACATTTTAATATTTTGGTTTTAGACTGTAAAACTTCTCTCTAAAGTTGTGGTGCCAATTGCACATCGATTAGTGGTTTTACAACTTTATCAACATTTGGGAAGGTAAGGGGCAAGACTGTTCTCTCTAATAACTTTTAAGGCTAAATATTTATAGTAATATAAATATTTATATTTTAATACCATATTTATTGAAGTTTATGATTTATTACTATATAATTATTTATACTTATGTTTTAATATAAATTCATATATCAACAAATGTGTACTCATGAGTGTCTATGCATGTGAGTGCAGGTGTAGGCTAAGGTCAGGAATGTTGGATGCCCTGCAGCTAAGTTTACAGGTCTCTGTGAGCCACGTTAAATGGGTGTTGGGAAATGAATTCTGGTCCTGTACAAATACAGTGTATGTTTTTAAATGCTGAGCTTTCTCTCCTGTCCTTGTTTTTGTGTTATTGTCAAAGATTTTATCTATTGGGAATTTGTTTCTGTTTGTACTGTGAGGTATGATCTTTATTTTTGCTTCTACCTATCTCTGTCTTCATGTCTCTTAATGTAATACATATACACATATCTTTTTCTAATTATCAAGTGTCCTAAAGTGTGTATTGAAAAGTGAATGCTCTCGCCACTTATAGCACCTGCATGTTTTTATATACAAAACTTCCACTTATTTACATAGCTCTAGTTTAGAGCCGTATATTCTGATTCTTTGATCTCTCTAGCTACTCTTATGCTGGTACAAAATTATTGGAATAACTGATAACTGTAGCTTTCTGATGTATTTTGATATCTAATAGAATAAATGTCCTTTTTTTCCTTTTGCCATGCCTATTTCTGTAGTTTCTAGCCCTGATCAATTTTAGAATCCACTTCAAATTTTACAAATATTACTACCTGTAGTTTGATCATAAATATATTTAATTTATAGAGTAAATTGATAATTAACACCATTTCTGCAAAAGAAATTAATTCCCAGTAGCATAGACACTGAGAGAAACAATTCATAAATGGGACCTCCTGAAACTGAAAAGCTTCTGTAAAGGAAAGGACATGGTCAACAACACAAAACAACAGCTTACAGAATGGGAAAAGATCTTTACTAACCTCCACATCAAACAGAAGTCTGATCTTCAAAATAAATAAAGAACTCAAGAAATTTGTCATCAAAAGAACAAACAATCCAATAAAAAATGCAGTACAGACCTAAACAGAGAACTTTCAACAGAGGAGTCTAAAATGGCTAAAAGTTACTTAAGGAAATGTTCAACATCCTTAGTCATCAGAGAAATGCAAGTCAAAACAACTCTGAGATTCCATTTTACACCTGTAAGAATGACCAAGATCAAAAACACTGATGACAACTTATGCTGGAGAGGTTGTGGGGTAAAGGGAACATTCCTGCATTGCTGGTGGGAATGCAAGCTGGTGCAGCCCCTTTGGATGTCAGTGTGTGGTGATTTCTCAGAAAATTAGGAAACAACCTTCCTCAAGATCCAGTAATACTACTTTTGGGTATATATCCAAAGGATGCTCAATTGTGCCACAAGGACATATGCTCAACTATGTTCATAGCAGCATTGTTTTTCATAGCCAGAACCTGGAAACAACCTAAATGTCCTTGGACCAAAGAATGGATAAGGAAAATGTGGTACATTTACACAATGGAGTACTACATAGCAAAAAAAAAAAAAAATACAACAACAACAACAACAAAAAACCCAACATCTTGAATTTTGCAGGCAAATGGATGCAGCTAGAAAACATCATTTTAAGTGAGTAAGTGAGGTAACCCAGACACAGAAAGACAATTGTCACATGTTCTCACCCATAAGTGGTTCTGAAACATAAAGCAAAGAAAACCAGCCCACAAATCACAGTCCCAGAGAACCTCGACAACAATGAGGACCCTGAGAGACATAAATAGATCTAATCTACATAGGAAGTAGAAATAGTCAAGATCTCCTGAGTAAGTTGGGAGCATGGGAACCTTGCAAGAGAGGTGAAGGGAAGGGAGAGGCAGGGAGGGGAGCAGAGAAAAATGTAGAGCTCAATAAAAATCATTAAAAAAGAAATTCATTCCATGTATAGTTATTAATGTGCCTTGAGTATTATTCTTTTAAAAACTTGCTTAGGATGTCTTAGATATTTTAATATGGCCTATATGGGTTATTTGAAGTTTAGATTTTTCATTGTATTTCTTAAATATTTTTATGATTATTAATAAGATCCTTTTCCTGTAACATTTTTAAATTGGTTACATATTTTATTTGTGAAATAAAAAATTTCCATGTGTCTATGTTGTTTGGCCCCATGGATTAAAAATAAACAAACCAGACCCAGAAAGACAAATATAATATGTAATCACTCATAAGTGGCTTTTAGACATAAAGCAAAGAAAAACCAACCTACAGTCCACAACCCCAGAGAACCTAGACAACAAAGAGGACCCCAAGAGAAACATACATGAATCTACACAGGAAGGAGAAAAAGATAAGCTCTCCTGAATAAATTGGGAGCATTTGGGTCATGGGAGATGATAGAAGAGGAGGGGAAAGAAGGGACGGGACCTGTAAAAGCAATAAAAAGAATATACCAGTACTAAATAAATAAATAATAAACAAAAAGTTTTTATTGGATCTAGTAGATTTCCATTGGTTTATTATGAATTTTCAGGATAAATAACAATAATTTTATCTAGTCTTTCATTATGGTTATGTGTCTTATTTATCTTTGTTTATTAAATTGGTTTGGGCTTCCATTACAATGTCAAGCAAGAAAAAAAATTGACTTTTTTCTTTCTAACTTTTGTGGAGTTTCTATTGTTTCATCAGTAAATGTAATGTTTGCTGTATGTTTCTAATAGATAATTGTCACAGATTAAGGCTATTTGATTCCTTCAGTCTTTAATTAAATATTCATTACTGGTAGGGCTGCTTACCATGCAAATGTTAACTGTCCAGGCAGCAAGCGTCAGGGCCTCACTCCAGCCAATTTTGAATTTTTCAGTGATTAGACTTATATTGGCATTGACATGGACTATCTAGAGGAAGTGACTATTTCATCATGGATTTAAATTCATTATTATGTATATTGAAGTATTAATTTAATCAGAATTTTAAAGGGTTAAAAACGTAAACATACCTGTATTGTATTTAAGGTCCCAGAGGAACCAGAAGAAATGGTAATAAAACATCAAATAAACTATAAGATAGGAAATATTTAGAGTTCAAAATAACAAAAATAGAGTACCAAAGAAAGGAAATAGTCAAAAACCTGATAATTAATTAACTTGAAGTACCAGACCCAGATTGTAAATGAGGCACAATCAGCAAGGAAGAACATAAATTGAGAAATAATGTCTTCCAACTGTAACTGCAATCTCTTGAATGAAAACAGTAATGCTTTATTAATATTAAAATAAGGTCTGCAGAATGGCGTGTGTCATGTTGACAACAGTAAGTTACATGGAATAATTTTTGGGCATTTATTGATGTGATTATATGAATTTTATCTGTCAGTCTGTTAATGTTGTAAATTGCATTAATAAGTCACTTAATATGAGCCATATTTATTTTATGGGAAAATCCTTAGTGGTCATGACTCATGGTATATATTTTTTAATACATTGCTAAACTGAATTGATAATATTCTATTTAGCATTCTGCATGTATCTTCATAAGCACTCTTGACCACATAATTTTCTTTTTCCTTCTATGTTTGTCTACTTTTTAGCATAAAATCTTGCTAGACTTGCCACGTGCATGGAAGATGTTTCCCATTTATTTCATAGAGCAGGAGAATGCTTTGTTCCCTGAAGGCGTGACAGAATGTGTCCTTCTTAAGTTTGGGGCCCTCTGTCTTTTGTAAAGAGTACATCTGTGATGACTTTCTTGATCGCTGGACAGGTCAGGCATTCTTGAGTCAATTTTAACAATTAATGCTGTCTAGAAAAGAACTCATTGACGTTGAAATTTTCCTTGTCTTAAAATTGTACATAGCTAAAGTTAACACACACACACACACACACACACACACACACACTACTTTTTCACTCATTGTTTATTTGTACTTACATCTGGTTTTCTTGTACAGATGTCCACAAAGGTTTTTCTATTTGAATGGCCTTTCAAAATGAATTGTTCCAGGTTTTGTGGATTAGTACTTCCCTTTTATTTAGTGTTTGTAAAAATATCTACAGTTTATGCTTTTAGGTTATATTCAGAGTCAACCTAGTTCTTTCTCTGACATCTTAGATTTTCTCATTCATTTCTTTAAGTTACATTCCCCTTGAGTGCTATTTTTTTCTGTTTCACAAGTTTTGGTGTACAATGATTTCAGTTATATTTATCTCTCAGTTTACTATTTTAGTTTTCATGTTTTTTTTCCTTTGGAGTCACAAAAAAGCAACTTTTAAATATACATAAAAGTTAATTAAAATATCTTAATTGTATCACTAATTTATAGCTTTGCTATATATAGAATGAATTTTTCTATTATTTTGAATTTATTGAGGTTTTTATGTAACTTTCTACATAAAATCAAATTCTGAGGATATCCTGTAGGTATTTATATTAAGCACACACACACACACACACACACACACACACACACACACACACACAGTAGCAAATGCATTGTAGCAATATGGAATTTGCTTTTACAATAATAATTATTTAGATTTACTTATAACTTTTACTAGTAACTTTTCTGACTGTAGTTCCTTTTACTCTAAATCAGACCTTTGAATTGATTTTTCATTTTGTTAAAATATAATCTCCCAGTAATTCATTCAAAGATAAATAGCAGTTCATGAGATTACTGTCTTTGCATGTCTGAAAAATGTCTTAATTCTGCAACAGTCCTTCCCAGCACACTTAAATTTTAGTCTTTCTTACTATAATATTCTTGCTTTCAAATTACTTTTCTCATAAATTTGAAAATAATTACCATTTGCTAATACTGGACATTGTCAATATTCAGCCTGATTTTAAATTGTTTATTATTTCTATGTAGGCATCCTGCCTATTGTTCTGGAAATTTGCACAGATTTCATTTTATGGAATTCCATCATGATATGCCTTAAGTATGAGCATCTTTTAAATGTATTTTTTTTTATTTTTGATTGATTCATAGTCATTTTGTACATATTTATGTGGTACAATGTTATTCCAATACATAAATGATATAATGTGTAATGACTACTCAGAGAAATTCCCTTATCTGTCATCTCAAATTATATAGCATTATTTTGGGTTAGAAAAATTAAGTTATTTTTCTTAGTAATTGTTATCTGGTTCATATTGAAAGTCTTTTGTCTTTCTTCAACACTAGCCTTCATTATCCTTTGTTCATCTGTAACATATTTAACCTATGGGGGCATTAATTCTGATTCTTGAATTTGGAGTCTCTAATTTACAGTACTGGCTTCTACTAAGTGCTGATTTTTGCTTATTGTTCACTTCAGATTGACAGGTCCTCACATTGCTTATAAATGACATTTCTTTTTGTCACAACCCACACTCACCAAGAATTTGAGAAAAGGCATGACATCTGCTGAATGGAATGTTTAAAGAGTTATCTTCTGAGCATCAGTGTTTTCTTTTCTCTTGGGTGTGGCTAGCCATTGCAGTGCCCTCATCTTGCTTGCTTCTCAAGCGCAAGCATCCATAAGAATTACTCTAGTATGGCTGGGGAAGTTATGCTACTATCTTCCTAATAGACTTAGGTAAAGAATTAAGACATAAAACCACTCAGCTGCTCTAAATGGTGTGTCATAACAAAATGATTACTCCCAATACCCCTTGAGACATATATTCTACTTACTTGTCTCTGACTTGGACATCCCCTGGAGTCATACCCAGCTTCTTTATCCATCCTCTGCTATGTGTGCTCTAAGTTTTGATTTTCTCCATTAACTCTCTACCTGTGATTCAAAAAGACTATTCAAAGTTTATAATATGCAACTACACTTCTTATTTTTATTTTATTGCGAATTTATTGATTTCGATTATATTTTCTGATGTTTATGGGTATCTATGCAGGGAAAGAAACCAGATATAGAAGCCCAGTCTTCCATTAGTGTTAGCCCATAGGATTAGAACAATTATTGTCACACTTTCTCTCTTCCAACTAGTGAAACACCTGAAGCTCAGAAAGCACTTCCTAAGAAGAGCTTCATATAAACAGAGAGACTGTACAAAATTTAACAATCTATAACTGAATATTCATGGAAGATGAACTGGGCATCAGAAGGGATAGTTCTAACAGACTAATAGGTTTTCTGTAATGCGATAATAGGTTTCTCCACCGATGCAGTAAGTCAGATCAAGCCAAATTGAAAAAGCAAAAGAACAGGTTTATTTGAACAAAGCAAGTCCCAGGTGAGTCCTCCAGCCCCAGAAATTGGGACTGGAGAAGTCATGTGCCCAAACTAAAGCAGGGACTATATATACTCTGTAGACAAGGGGTAATGACATATCCTCCACAAGCTGGGTTTGTACCTAACCATGGTCAAAAGCTGAGCACTTTAGGCAGGGTCTAGGACTGCTGGTAACTTCAGGAGAGGAGCAGCCAAAGCCACTAAGAATGCAGAAATAGGTTTTTGGTGCCTTTCCTTTGTTGGAGATTTTCTGAGAGGAAAGGGTTTGGAGAGAGAGAGGAATGAGACTTTCCAGATCAAGCAGTAGTGAGCTGGGGGTTCCAGCCAAACCAAGACCTCTATAAATGAGCTGTTTAAAGGTTTTTATCTTTTTTTTGGTACGAACATATGCATGCACCTAAGTGCAGTGAATAATGTACTAATTATTGGACAGCTCTGTATGCAGATTATCTTCACAAAACACTGATTTACGAAACCTATTACACTTTCCTAAACCAGCACGATTCGATTCCTAACTCCACCGTCCTGAGGCCTCAACTCTACAGAAAGAACTACAGGTAACTAAGGAATGCGGAGAGTGGGTTATGTGCTCTTCACCAGGGAAGAGCGTACTAATTGGTTACCCAATGCTAAATGGTCAGTCCTGAAAACACACATAAAAGTAACATTACACAGACTGAGAACACTGTATTTATGAATTTAGAAATATATATATACATATATTTATGTAACAACAATTGCTGAAAAATAGCAAATGAATTTTAAAGAGAGCAAATAGGGGTATATGGGAGATTTGAGAGGGTTTGCAGGGAGGACACGAAAGAGCAGAATGACGCAATTATATTATCATCTCAAAAACAAATAATTTGTGAAAAAGAAGACTGTTGTTGGAGCTTCTATTTATAAGGAATTTTAAAGGTCATTTTCAAAATTAAAACTTGTAAGAACACATTTTCAGTTCTTTCTACAGATCCAAAATCTTAGAGTGGAGATTAGCCAGAGCTTTGGTGTGAAAAGGCAAAGAACCTTTCTTTTTCTGGAATAAGATCATACTGAAGGTGGTACTGGTTGGGATTTGGGTGAAGACAGAGGAGGAGTGATGACTTCGCCGCATCAGAGCACCTTCATTAAAGAAATAGGAGAGGTGATTTGCATCTGAAATTTTCAGATTCAGTATAAAATTAACACGCACGGCTGATGGGTTCTCATCTAATAAAACTGAGAGTAGGTGCTTGGTATCCTGAAGGCAAAACAACTTAATAAAATTAATCTGCAGTGCTCTGAGTGCTTAGGTACTGCAAAGCTTCAATGATGCATTTTTCATTAAGTGACTGGATAAATATAATTTTCTGTATTAGAAAGCCAGAGTTCTTTTAATTTATTGAAATTAGAAATAAAGAGCTTAATGACTCATCAGTGTTAGGGTGACAAAGGAGAGGTGTTGCTCCATGGTAGTCTCCATCACAGGATGCGGGGATAATGGTGTTACTCCCCATTATTCCTTCAGGGCAAACCTGTTCTTCCAAGACATCTTTGCCAATTCCATGCTCTTCTGTTTAACTCTTCAAATTGGTGTTAAAGTCCCCATCTTTATGGAAAGACTGAGCCAGGGAAAAGAGAGCAGAACTTGTTTTTTTTTGTTTGTTTGTTTGTTTGTTTTGTTTTGTTTTTCTGCCATAATTTACAGCATGATCCCAGTCAGGGAATCAGTACTTCGGTGGCAGCACCAGCATTGCTAGTGCTCTACTTGCTCATGTATGGAAGGAGGGAAGGGGGCAATGAACAAGCGCCTGCTTGGGTTCATGTGAAAAGGACCCTTGAGTAAGACATCTTATCTTCAAGCCTATGTCTCATCTGACTTTTTCTTTGACACAAGGCTTCCAATAGTAGTTAGTCATTTGTCCTTTGAATAAATGGAAGTCTCCTTTCACTATGCAAATGTTCTTAACAGTTTAAATTATTCATGTCTCATATGTTCTCTCAACCTCCTGAGTCAGCAGACCCACGTCCAAGTTATGACTTGTCTGAAATACATTCTCAACTCATCTTGGCCACGCATTTCCAATCAGTCAGATTGGAGCCTTGTCCTTAGAGGTCAGTAGGTTGAAGGAGAAAAACAAATGAGAAAATGCCTAGTTTTCCAGAGGTGTGTTCTTGCCTTCTTTCACTTGATCTGTCTCAGTCAGCTAAAGAGGAAGGTGGTAAGATATAGTTCAGAACTAACCCCAAGGGATATAGAGGAATAGGGCCCAGACAGTAATAGCAAAATACAAAAGGGCAACTGTGACTGAGAAGTAGGCCCAGAGTTGGGACTTGTGTGGACCAAAGACAATAGTTGAATCTTGCCATTGTTAGCTGACACTTCAGAAGTGACTCTATTGACCCAGCCTTGGTGTTCTACTGATTGATACTGGGCAAGTTACCAAATTTGTTGTACCTCAATTTCCTTCTATTTCAAATTAAAATAATAATTAAATCTTTATTAGAGTTATTGATAGGTTTAAATTATTTTAAATACATACAGTGTGTACAAAATACGTTCTCAGTAAATGTAATTTATTAATATCAGTATCTCCTCTTCTTCCCACTGATCTTCTTTTTCTTTTTCCTCCCACCTCCTTTTTTTTTTGGTTAATAAATGATTTGAAAGTTGTAAATCATGGGACCAGATTCTAGACGAATTTGACAGAAACTGAACACTTTGGAAATGTTACTTATTTCTTGTTTGGGAATCTTTTTAGATCTGGCTCTAAACCAACCCCACAGCCAAGGACTCAACACCCTATTTCCTTTTCTCTTCTGTCATTTTTATTCCTTGTTATTGTGTGCACTTTTCTCAGTGGTTCTGTACAGAAGACTCTGACACTAACTCTCAGTAAACAATGAATGGGTACTAGTTCAACTATGGCACCTTCCATTGGATTTACACCTTTAATAAGTGTGTTCCCTTAATTTCACTCATTATTTGATTCCCTTCAACTCTGGGGATAGATTAACGATAAACAAGAGGCCCATGCACAGAGTTTTATAGTCAATTTTTCATACAAACTAGGAAATGAAATGCAGCTCGTGTTGGAAGAAGCTCAGGGTGAAGTGACCAGGGCATGTGAAGAATGTTCTGGACCCAAAGAGAAAGATTCTAATAAACCAGGAAATGACTTTCCTAACCCCCATTGCTCATTGACAGCAAGCCCCAACATGTTGCTGCCTAGAAGCTGAACAGGCTCACAAGTTTTCCTAATTAAGATCCTTAAATTTTCTGGGATAATTTTCCAGCTTGGCAAAATTGGGGATGCAGAGTTTACAGTATATGTCTTGTATCCCCAAATCAAAAGCATGCTGAAGCTCATCTTGGTATTTTTCTTTTGCCCCTTTCTTCTTCAAGGTACATGTTCCCAGGAAGATGTCAAAATTGAGGTCAACAGGGGATGAGAAGGCATATTGGACCCTAGAATAAGCTATTACACTCCTCAAAGGAAAATTATAATATCCAAATACTCTTTTAAGCTAAAATTCTCAGAAACACTTATAAGAAATTAGCCCTTAATGACTCATGTGAACTTATCTAATTGAAATAGTCTCCTACAAATATGTCCAATAAGCCTAGAGAATTTAGATTGCTGAGGTTCACAGAGGTGAGCAGGATGATGTATTTTGTGATTAAGTAGCTTGGTACATTAAAGTGCCATTGTTAGAACATGAGTCGGAACTGACCTTCTCCATACACCTCTCCTGTTGTCCTGCCCCTCAGTGATGCCTCCTTTGCTCTTTCATGATGACTCCTCCTTGTTTCTATTCTCTGTTCAAAACTTGCTTTTACAGACTTGTTTGTGTGTGCTGTGCTATTGCTGGTGTATGTGAGGGGGTATGTGTTGCATTGAATCACACAGCAAAAATCTGCACTGTGATGAGAGTGAATAAAAAATATATTCAAGAGGATATTTGCATTTTAATAAAGGACATAAGTCCTAAAGATAGAATTTCAGACCCTGGTAATTATGGAGTAGGGGTCTTCTTACCCAGATGGAGATTTATTCTGTTTCATTTTGCCATGCAGGACAACATTTAATTAGACACTCGTCACATCTACCTGGTCCTTTTAATCATGTAGCTTGGATAAGAGGTTATAGGTACCAGACAGTAGCTGATGAGAACAGACTCCCACTGGGTCAACCATAGAGGTAGCAAAATGTGACGCATATAGGTTATTAATTACATTGAAGCAGATCTCCTTCACGGAGGAAGTTAAAAGAGTCTCTGTCTGGCATTGATTCTCTGTGTCTCAGTAAGCACCACTATGTGCCAGGTATAGTGCTAGATATCAGGTTACAATAATGTATAAGGTATGGTTCTTTTCTGGGAGAAGCTCAGAATCTAGTAACAGAGAGAAGAGAGCATTAAAAACCTTAAAGTGGTTGAACAACTGTATAGATATTCAGACGAAATATCAAAATCCTCCCTGACCCTTGTACCCAATTCATAGTCTACATATTCTAAAAAGAGAAAACGTGGTGATTATTGCTTACATAATGGCTAGTTCTCAAACCAAGAATGCCACAAAACCCATACAGAACAAAGGGAGAGACTGGCATATTTAACCGCATCTCTTCATTTCTCTGTGGTTCTAGGAAGTGGACACCTCTAAAGGCAAATGACAAAGGAAGAAACATGTGATGCTTCCGTGATGGCGGGATACTTTAAAGAAATAGAAAGAAAACACTCACAAGTTACTAAGGGGAGTAGAACGACTGAAAATTGGGTAAAGAATTTTAACAAGAAATATTAATGCCCATTGAACATAAAAATCCTACTCAAACTTGTGCATCATTGTTTAAGATAAATCAGAGTACTGACAGTTTTGTTTTGTTTTTAACAAACTGTTCTTGGGGGTAAAGCAACAGAATAACTCTCGGTTGTAGTTGGTTGAAACACAAATTGAAGCTACACTTCTTGGAGGACAATTTGCCATATTTATCAATTGTAAATATCTGTATTCTTCAACCCAATTGTCTTGACTTGAAGACTTGATCTTAGAGTCATATTTACATAAACAAGTAAATATGAAAATATAACACAGTGTTCATCATTTCTAACAGCAAAGAAAACCCAAGGCAACAGGGAACCTAAACAGCAGAAAGGGGCAAAAATACAATGCACTAGAAAGGTAATAAAGTCAGGATATACCTATCCTATGGATATTACAAAACGTATATATATGATATATAGATCGACAGATAAATAGATATTGATATTGATATAGGCAGATCTTCAAGATTCATGGAAACATAAAATGAGATACAAAATAACACTGTTTTATATGTGCAAAAACAAAACATATTTTTAAATATGTACAAAGCATCTCTAGAAAAAATAAACTGTTCACAGTCCCTTTGATACTTCTTGATCGTGTGCAGTCTGTATAGATTAATCATGTGCCTTTATTATTACTGATCCCATGTAAGTGAAACAGAATACATAACACCAGTATTACTCAGTATGGGTATAGTATATGCATCATTACACAAATACAAAACCAGAGAAATATCATGGGCTTTACTAACAGCACTAAGGATAGTCACCTAAGCCAACTATAAAGCTGTCATGATTAAGGGCCTGGAATTTGGACTGATAACTAAGCATTAATTAAAAAGAATTGTTGCAAGTATAGTTCAATACATATAGAACTGCTCTGACGCCTGCAGAAATGCTCAGTGGTTAACAGTGTGTTCTGCTTCTAACACCCACATCAGATGGCTCGCAACTGCCTGCGACTCCAGTTCTAGGCAATCTGATGCAATCTTCTGACCTCCACAGGCTCAGGCTCCTACACACAGTATACACAAATTCACTCATAAATACATACATAAATAAAAAGAAATAATTACCTTTTAAAAATTGCCCTAAGGCCAATGCTTGATGATTCACACCTATAATCCAAATGTGTACTGGGGTGGGAGGATTTCTGTGATTTCAAGACCAACCTGATCATCCCAGATAAACCTAAGCAACAGAATGAGACCTTGTCACAAAACAAAAACAACAAAAAAATTCTTGGAGCTGAGTAGTGGTGGGGGTGTTCAAATGGGCAGTGAAAGTAGCTGAAGTTAAAGATGGAAATAAGAGTTTGGGAATATGAAGGGCTTTGCTTGTGGTGCTAACTACATTAAACTAAAATCTCAGAAAATAGTTTTCTTGAAAATGATGAACAAAAAGATTCACACTGTGGTGTAAATGAATCAAAACAGGTATTTGCATTAATAAAAGACAGAATGTTCTAAAGGTCCAGCTTCAAGCATTAGTAATTAGGAAGTAGGAATTTCCCTCATGTCTCTCAATTCACACATTTATGAGAAGATGGCACACATGGTTGTCTGGGTACCAGAATGTTCTACTCAGTAGGGAACCTGCCACCCTACTGGAGGTGACGGAGGATTCTATTTTCCAGAAGCCCCCTGGTCCAAAACTGGTAATAAGAGGCTTGGGAGAGCAGGTGGCTCCCATGGTAACCAATCTGTTGTGTGCAGAATCCTGCAGGTATTTGTTGCTGAGGGACTGGGAGGCAAACAGGTGTCTTCTCCAGCTAGGTCTGCTCCTTTTCCTCCATTGTCAACACACAGTGAAAGGGAAAATGAATAGATGTCGGAATCAGATCAGCTGTGTGTTCATACTGCCTTTCCCCCTTGCTAGCTCTGTGCCTGAGGACAAGTTACTTAATCTTACTAAGCTGCATGGCCCTTATAGGGTTCTGAGGAAAATACATATTAAGTGCTTGGTGCAGAGTACAATGCATAGAGAGCCGTTAATAAATATAAGCTTTTTATAATCACGTTTATCCCTTGTTCTTATAAACCCACGAATGTTTTGTAAGCTTTAGGTATATTAACCGAATTATCCTTAACCATTCTTATCCACGAGCCCTATGATAAATTTGAGCATATTCTTAGGAGAGCCCGTCAAGTATTATTTATTATTGTTGTTGTTGTTGATTATTATCATTATTATTTGTTCCCACAGACATTATGGAAGATTGTTCACATTGTCTTTAATGTTTATGGTGGCCAGAAGCCATGCCTGTTATCCCTGCTACCACCACTACCACCACCACCACCACTACTCCTCTTGTCTTTAAGTAATTATCTCCAGACCCTACCACTAGGGGGAGTAGCAGAGTTGACACACCTTTTCTCCTGGCAGGAACTGCCCTGCTTAGGGCTGTTCAAGAGTGGGGCCAAGGAAACACAAGTACAATGACTTCCATGTCTTCTTCCATCCTGCACTCCATTTGATGTTCACCACATTCCAAGAGTCTCCTATAGACTTGGAGTTCTGTTTCTTCTGCTCCTTTCGTTTTTGGTAAATTAAACTGCAGTGACATATAGGCCAGCTCGAATTTTCCCAGAAAGCATAATCGTACCCAGGTGTGCCGAGAGAGGTAAAGACCTCTGTAAATGTGTGCGGAGACAAGCAACTACAGAGTCAGGAACACTAAGACAGTATGAACACGAGAAAGCCAAATATCATACTGCCTTTCCCTCACACTGTATTAAGTCCACTGCGTTTTGACTGCCCCATGAACCAAGTACTCCTTTTGTCCTCTTCCTGCAGATGGAGATACTGAGCTGAGAGAAACTGAGGGATTTGTGCAAGGTCACAGGCCTATGTGTGACTTGTAGGCCAGAGACTTCAATCTGTACCCTAGGCTATAGTCTAAAGATAAATTAAAGCAACCCCTTGAAGTTGAGGAAGCCTAAGGCAGAGACAGCTCAAGGTTACTTCAATTCATGCTTCAGTGGTTATCTCAGGCTGTGATATTTATAATATTTTCCTCACATTTCTCTTTCAAATTTGTTGTGACTTTTTAGCATCCAGCCTCATCTGTTGTTCTCTCTATGGCTTTAATAAAGAATTCTGTAGAAAAGAGAATGAATACTATCATTTATTGATTACATACTGTGTGCTAGGCACTGGATGGCCATAGACCCTATAAACAAGAGCCAGGATCTGAAATAAATGCCAAAATTATTCATTCTACTTTTTGTTTGGGGTAGTGGTTAACAAGCTGTCCGAACACATCCAATCGAAAAGTGGCAAAGTGGATGAGCTTTTTCCCCTGCACCCTAAAATTGACTTTTTCTGTCCCTTGCTTCTCAAAAGGGTCTGTTGCTTGCTTTCCATCAGACATGGAGGGGAAAAAGTATTATGGATGTGCATATGTGCCTTTTGGAGAAGGGCAAGAGGGGCAGCTTCACAGAGAACTCAGGCAATTCAAGCGCCCACAGAAGAAGGGAGTCAAGCAGCTGATAGACTAGGAACTATTTTTAGCCTTTTAGCAGAGTTAGTAAGTGTCTCAAGGAGTTAGAAGTTTTGTGCTGTTTATCGTTTAGAGCATTATACTTTATCGCTATGCAAAACATGGACATTATACATATGGATGTCGAGTGATGACATGTATATATACATATACGTACACATTTACACTCTATATATATACACACAGTATAACGTTAAATAAATCTGTCTCCTCAAATATTTTGTCCTTTTGCCATTTCTTTGGTGAAATAAAATCTCTCTTCCAGTTTTTTTTGCTTGTTTTTGTTTTGTTTTTTAGCTCTACCGCACTTAATTGATAATCACCTGTAGTTGTCCTTCTGCGCAGTGTTCTCTGAACCCTTTCTGAGCCTACTAAGCTCGACGGAGGAGATAGTTTGTGAGGTCTGAAGCGGGTGGAGAGTGGCGCACACGTTCACTTGGGTGAAGAGTAGGGGGCCAAGCTGGATTTTGATGGAGGGGAAGGTTAATACGGTCTCACTTTGCTTCTGCCTTCGGAAGTTCTCCAGAAGCGGATGAGCGACTGACAAACATTCGGAAAAGTACGGCAGAACCACTACTTCTCCCTTCCAGAGATTTCATTTTTAAATCCTTTTATGTGGGACCGGCGTGGAAAGTTAACTCTCTCCTGTGGCAGCCTGGTCGGTAATATAATAATGATGAGCCTATCAGGAGGCTTCAACGTGGTCCGTTTTCACGCTGTCTCAAAGGACTGTCAGGTCTGGCGCCAGCAAGAATTGCTACCCAAAGAGGAATTTTGCCGAGAACTTTTTTGAGACCTGCCACCATCCAGTCTGCTCTTTGTTCCTCTTTGAGCTTCGCCTTCCTTGGCTGCACTCCCTCTGGTATGCCCCTGGCTGGGGTGCCAGCCAAACTGTTGCCCTTCACACACTCTGCCTGCACACCGATATGCTTCGTCCCTTTGCTTGGCTACCAGACAGAATGTTTCTGTCAGGATTGCTCAACTGAGAAATTGGGAGTTCCATACAATCCAATGCTTGCTCTCGGTGACAAGAATCTTCTTTCCTATTGCAGATCTGTAAACTTTGTGACGGGGGACGTTCGTGGGCAAATCTACTTTTGAATGATTTGCTTTGGGTCTTAGGTTTTATGTTCCGCATCTCACATTCTTTCACTTGCTGTGACTAGTCTAGCCCCTGTCCTTGTCCTACTACCAAGAAATGAAATTATTTTGGTCTTGTTTATGTTTATGTTGATAAAACGACAAACATGGTATTGAGGTCTGTGAATGCCTGAACCAAGCTAAAACCTGGTCATTTATTTCTACAGAACTTTGTAACTTGTTCTACAAGAGATGGTGTTATATAAAATGACCCACAGGGAAAATAAGAGTTTATTTCTCCCCTGCCCTTCCTCCCACACACGCCACCCTTCCAGCCTTTCAATTACTGCAGCACACAGAACTAGGAAAGCTATTAGCCCTAAAAATCATCAACATTGAAATGGAATATCTTAAGGCACGTCCAATTTATTTGGTTAGCAGTAGCTTGCCTGAAAGCATGGTCACATATTGGTCTGCCACAGCTAGGTGCCTGAACCTCAGCAGTTGAAAGAACAAAGGGATCTTGTTCTGTTTTGTTTTTCCTAATTCATTGTTTGACAATTTAACACATTTATATAACGAACCTTGGTTATCAACAAATCACTTTCCTATTTTCATGTCTTTTTTTTTTGTGCCACCCATTGAGTCTCAATAGAGTTTCTTGTCCAAGCTGGTTTTTGTTTATTTGTTTTTGTTTTTGAGACAGGCTTTCATGTATCCCAGGGTGAACTCACACATACTGTGTAGCCAAGGATAACTTTGAACTTATGATCGTTCTGCCTTTACTTTCTAAGAACTGGAATTGCAAGTGTGTACCGCCATGCAGGGCACATGGGACATGTTCCCCATACTTGTCTGAAGAGAAAGCAGTAGCCAAAGACAAAACTCTGACTAGCTCTACATGAGTGCTCTCAAACTTAGCTGTGTCTGAAAATGAATGGAGGAACTGTAAGGTGCCAAGGCCTGACTTTCTGATATATTTCATATCAGGGTAGTCTTTTATGGGATTTTTAAAAAAATTCATGAAAGGAATCATGTGTGCAAACCAGGTTCTCTAATCACTAAGCTAGTATGTTGTTTCACAAATCATGGTCTGTGCAGCAACAGCACAGGCATCTCCAGTGAGAAACATCAAGGTTCGGGTCCAGCCTTGGACCTGTTGTACCAGAAACCCAGCCACACCCAACACATGCACCCCCATTAGAGAGCAAGAGGTTCTGAGCTAGAGAATGTCTGAGGTCGGAAGCAACACTTTTCTGTTGTCAACCATCCTGCCCAATTGGCCTTCTAGATTTTTTTTTCAAAAATGTCACATAATCTCTATGACCTTAGTTGTGGAGTTTTTATGTGGGTCTAACAAAGGTGAATCTTCCCACTTCAGAAAAAAAAAATGCTAAAGCGGTATAGCATCCATAGCATACCATCTAGTATTGTTGGTTTTTGTTTTGTTGTTTGTCTATCTGATAAGCTCTTTCAGGGCTTGGAAGATAGGAGAAAGACACCATCAGCCCAAACAAGGCTGTTCTTTTCTTCATAAAGCAAAGAAAGTTTTCAAACGTTCTCCTGGTCATTTTTACGTAGATCTCCAACAGAGTTCTAGACTAGATTATTAAGAAAATGATTTCCGAGCCCTTGGAAGGAGATTCACCAATAACCAGGGACCAGCATGGATTCATTAAGAACAAGATGTACCAGACTAGATTCATGTCCTGTTGGATAGGCTTCCAACAGGAAACCACAAAAACCATTTACTTGGACTTCCAAGGTCTCTCAAAAGACTTCCACAATGCATTTTCAGACAGGTTGGCAAAAAACAGTAGCTGATAATATGGATAGTTGAGGGGCTATCATGTTGATTGGTCATATGCAGAATGGGTGGAATTAGTGAACCACAATAAACCTGGAAGATACTTGGATAAATGTGTAGCATCTATCAAGGTCAGATGTAAGTATAGGCACAAATCTGTAGGAATAAACATTAACAAAAGGGTACTACTCCTATTTAAATGTATTTGGAGAAAATATGAAATTGTGTACTTCAGCTTTGAAATTAATTGTACAATCTCAGAATGAATGGAAGACTCCTACAAAAGGCCTAGTGCTTCCAGCTAACTTGAAATTTTATTTAATCCCACTTTGTATGAGTATAGTATGATCACCAAACATGCAGTTGAAACCATGGAGTTACATTAGTAGAATTATAAAGTGCATTGTATTGGAGTTGACAATTTAATTTTAAAAATTAATAAAAAATAAAAGCTCTAAAATAGATGAAAGCATACCTAAGCATTGTTCTCCCCTTGTTGCTGTATTTGAGGAAAATTGACTTAGAAAATTAATGTCTGAAGAAAGAATTTCATGTTGCACATGTTCTATATGAGCCAACGAATATGGAATCTGGAGCAGTTAGAATAATTTCATCACCTTTATAGGTGATTGAAAGTTCAAGAGGAAAGCACACCTATAGGTAATAAGCCTGGCCACTCCTGCTGCTGAAGGGTTCAAGCAGAGTTGTCTCAAATGGTCTTTAGATATTCGATAGACCATCTGTATGCTGTATCATCCCAGAGCCCTCTTGAGTCTCTCAAGTCTAGGATTCCTTGTCTTTATGTGGCAGTTTGAATGGGGAACTCCCCACTCCGGCTTCTGTTATAACATTCTCTTCCCAGCTTTTGTGGTACTGCAGCCCTTAAGAGATGGGACCTGACTGTTGTAAGGAAGCAAAGATGCTGATTTTCAAAACATGGAGCTGTTTTGACTGTAACCTATGTTCTCTACTTCCTGATTTGCCCACTATGTGAGGAGCAGCTTTTCATAGTAGTGATAGGGCATGTTTAAACGTAATTTCTTTTTCTTAATTCTTGTCCTCTCTTCTCTTCCATTTTCTTGTCCATAGTAAGGATGGGGCCACTGTTAATACCAGTTAACTAGTTATGATGAGTTTACTAACAGCCGACAGACTTTACAGGACTTGTCTTAGGTAAAAAATTAATTCTGACTCCTATTCAACATGCTGTGAAATTGGTGGTTCTCAACCTATGGATCTTGACCCCTTTAGGGGTCAAATGACCCTTTTATAGGTATCACATATCAGGCATCCTAAATATCAGATATGTACATTATAATTACTAACAGCAGGAAAATTACAGTTAAAAGTATCAATGAAAATAATGTTATGGTTGGGGGTCACCACAACAAAAGGAACTTGTATTAAAGGGTCACAGCATTAGGAAGGTTGAGAATCACTGTCCTAAATGATCATTTCACATAGATTGTTTTGGGCCTTCTGGAGAAATAAAAAGTATTTTCCCCACAGGCATAAAATAAGTGTATAAGATGATTTAACTATTACACGAGACACATACAATGTCTCAGTCCCCCAAAACGGCACCTACAGCCAGGCTGGCGCACTCTGGGGGCTAAGGAGAAGGATGATGAGTTCAGGGCCAGCCTGAGCTAAAGTCATGAAACTGGAAAGAGGACCATGAGTAAGGGAAAAGCAGTGTCAAGGGTGTGAGGAGGGCCACAGAGCACGTGCGACATGAAAGTGGAAGAAGGTAATTGAAGGGGACAATGTGGGAGGGAGGGGCAGAAAAGGAGGGGGGGAGAAAGAGATGAGCAAGAAACTCCATTTGAAAACTCCATGCTCTAACCTAATACTTTGTATGCTAACTTAAAATTTTATAATTTAAAAAATAAGGCACCACGGACTTTACAACAAAAGTAACCTGTGATAGACCAATAAATCAGCTGAGTGGTTTCAGCTCCCCACACATTCTGAACACAGACAGTTAAAAACACAACTTGAGCCAGAATTCCATAGAGTTCATTTGCCACAGGGTATGATAGCTTTGGCTAAACTACCACAGCTGACGGCAGGGAGGGGCTTCAGGGAGCATGTTTCTTCTCCAGGCCTACTGCCACCCACGGTGCCTTTTCCCTCCCCAGGCTTTTCAGAAAATGGGTTTTCGCACATCTTGTTGGTTCTCCACAATTGCAGCATCATTTGATTTCCCCGGAAAGGAGACTCGGAAGAATTTCTTTGCCAACCAAGCAGAAAGGCATGGAGTCCTGGAAGGGAAGTAGAAAGATAAAGATTACATTTGCTAACCTGTGGAAGGATTCCTCTGGAAAGCTTAGAGGCCACTCTCTGTTGAGAAAGAAGGGAAGGGGGAGGAAGGGGTGAGCATTCTCACAGCAGGGCTGCGGGTTTTGCATTGGCAGTGGACAGCTAATTGGGCGGAGGCCCTTCCTTCCCTTGAGAGTGCAAGGTCAGGAGCTCACAGAAACCTGAGACAGCATAGTTCAGTGATTACAAGCATGAAGTGTGGAGCCAGACTGCCTGGGTCCAAATCCTGTCCCTAACACTTGCTAGCTGAGAGGCCTACGAACTTGCCTAACTCCAGTGTGCATCTGTTTCATTCTTTGTCAGAAAAGTGAATAATGACGGGACCTATCTCAAACATTAGTTATAAGGATCAAAACGCTCAATAAATGTAAAACACTAAAATAGAGCCTTTCATGCAAAGTGAATATGAGTGTTCTTTAAGAAAATAAAAAAAAATAACATGGTGGGAAGGAGGTCAATCTAGTAAATACTGTACCTTCCTTCTGTTCTGGGTACCATGCTAACTGAAGTTTAGTATGGGGCATCTGATTTGGGAAGCAGGTTGTATTAGTTTGACTTTCTCATGACTGAAAATATCTCACAAGGGGCAACTGAAGGAAGGACTGGCTTCCATTGGCTTCTGGTTTGAAGTGACAGTCCATCATGTTAGAGAAGACATGGTGATGTTCATGGTAGTGTTAAGACTTATCCCAGTTTCTAAAAAGCCCCAGTAAGCCAAGAGCCAGAGAAGGAAGAATGCTGTCACTCAGCTGTCTTTCTCCTTTCATTCTTTTGATTTGGTCTGGGACTCACAGATCATGAGATGGTATTGCCCACATTTGGGTTGGGTTTTCCCTCTTTAGTTAAAGCTTATTGGGAACACACTTCCAGACCCAGAGTAATTCCGAGGACAGTAAAACTCAAAATTCGTGTCTATTTCCAGCTCCATTCTTGGGTATGAGCTGATTGGGTGAAATACTTAATTTAGTGACTCTGCTTCCTGGTTACATTTGACCAGGGACAGTAGCAAGGAACTTCATGCTAGGTAGCTGCTAGGGGTAGATAAGTTTTATTATTTAGATATCTAGAAAGGGACTCATTAAATATAATATATGCTTTTTTAATTTATTTATTATGTATACAGTATTCTCAGTATTCTGTCTGCATGTATTCCTACAGTCCAGAAGAAGGCGCCAGATCTCACTACAGATGGTTGTGAGACACCATGTGGTTGCTGGGAATTGAACTCAGGACCTTTGGAAGAGCAGGCAGTGCTCTTAACCTCTGAGCCATCTCTCCAGCCCCAATATATGCTTTTTATAAGCTAGGGCTCACAAATCAAGACATAACAGGAGGTGATATCAGCTCTTAAGATTTTAGTTAAAAACTCAATTGCCAACCATGGCATGTACATGAGTAAGGCATAAAAAATAATTGAACTGTCAAGAGCTTGTGTGGAAAAAAAACCAAACAAGCCAGTGAGTGTTGTTGTCCATGGAATTTGTATGAGGCAACAGTGTGAACTGCCTACCTAAAATTAATGCCATTTTAGGTGATGGCAATGGTGAACAGGGATCTCGAAAAGTAATCATTTCAGTGTTTGTTCTCCAGCGCTTGTGCTCTTTAGACTGCTGCAGACACAAGAGACCACGTCCTGTTGACAATGTGTAGGGGTAGACCATGAAAAACACATTAACAAACTGTCCTAAAATGGTGTCCTGGTTTGGGAGGCATTGGAAAAGTCTTGAGGATGTGATGAAAATGATCCAGAGACAGAAGCCCGGCAGCAGCATGTGAAACGTTTCTCTCTTCTAATAGAAATGTTTACAGAACACAGCCCACACCCAGTTATCAGCAAATCCTGTAGAGTCTTTCCACAAAACAAATCAATAATCTGCCTAGTTCTCGCTGCCCCTTCTGTTACCACACTAGCCTAATACTGCCTCCTCTTTCCTGAATCAGTGCAATAGCCTCCTTGGAGATCTCTCTGTTCCCACCCCGATGCCCTCTACATAGAAGGCTAGATGGCCCTATGTTAATGTAACTCCAGTGGCTTCTTGTTTCGTTCCCAGTGGAAGTCAAAGTCCTTATGGAGACATCCAAGGTCACTCTTGGCTGCACTCCCATTGTCTCTCAGACAGGTATCTGCTTCTATGTGCCTCCTTACTTACTGTACTCTAGCCACATAATCTCACCAATAACTTGGAAAAACGAGGCAGGACTTCCATTTCGGGTTTTTTGCACCTATGTTTACCTCTGAGTAGAGCACTTTGCCTAAAAATGTGTACTAATTGTGCTTTTGTGTTCTTTAAACCGTAACTTAAATGTTTCATTCTCAGTGAGAACTTCCCAACCATCTTTTAAAAAAAAATTGTAGTGACCTCACAAAATAAATCACGAGGTTTCTTTCCTTGCTTGGTTTCTCACTGCAGCACTTATTACCCTGGAATATTCCATATAACTTACTACTCATGATACTTATCATTTGCATCCCACACCAGATAGACAGGGATTATCTATTTCACTCAGAACTGCATGCAGTGCCCAGAACAATGGGTGATATATAGGAAACAGCCAATATGTATTTGTAGAAAACACAGATATATCAAATGTTTTAAAGTGCTGCTCTGGTTCAATCTGGAAGACTGAGGCAGATATAAACTCTGTCGTACCTGGAGCCAAGACAATTGAGAACTAATAGCACAAACACATTTCTAAATGGGAGTTGATTGAACTCTGATACCACCCCTGATGACGATTGATTAGACTCAGACTTCTCCCATTTTCTATCCTTTGGGGGGATTGTTGTGGATTTTGTCTGGGTTACAACTGAGTAAGCATTAGGACCAATAAGTATGAAAGGGATGTACACAGGCAGATAGACAGTCCACAGACAAATTCTCAAACTGTCTGATGTTGGGGTGAGCTCCGTTTGCCTGGAGCTGTACAAGAATAGACCATGTGTCTACACACAGTATGAATATAAAGGAGAGATCCTGTATTGGAGCATCTTCATACCTTTGGGATGCTGGAGCCAAGGGTGTATGAACTCAGAGATCAGCAGGCATTTACATCTGTTTTCTTAGATTTGGGAGAGGCATTTGGATTTTCTTTTCCGAGAGGCAGTTCTCCTGTAAAGGTTCATTCCTTAACTGAGATTCCACTTCCCATAAATTACTTGATGCTGGGTGATGATTAGAGGCCAGCCAGGGGTAAAGGGACTGATTCCCATGGCAACCAGGTTGAGAAGAGAAAAAAAAAAAAAAAAAAAAACAGACCATGAGGAGAATTGTCAGACACAAGCTACATTGGCATTATAAATGGATATTTAATTCATTGAGATAGTTTGTGACGACTTCTGCATTATAAATAGATACTTGATTCATTGACATAGCTTTGACAGGGAGTAACAAAGTTAAATTTCAGACGCTTTGTCTTATAAGTATTCCACGGTTAACTGACAACTATTTTCTCCCTTCTAATTCTTGTAGAGCTGGGTTCTCTGAGTGAAAGAACAGTGTGTAAGTGTTTTGAGAAAGCCAACTGAGAGTCCAGTGTCACAATATTTCTCAGTTTGTTTCTCAGGGCAAGGCTTCTAGGGCTTTTTTCCTGATTGCACATAAGTATCCCTCTTTGAACCTTGGTGACACAGGAGACCCCAGGTTCAATGTGTACATTTCACAAGAGTCTCTGGCATGTTTGTCTTTTTTCGGTCCCGCTTTTCTAACTTGGAGGCTTCTCTAAATTTCAGTTCATGGCTCTCACTCTCTGAAGTTTCTGTTTCTCTCTCCTCCCCCCCCATCTATCTCTCTCTCCCCCTCTCTCCTTCTCTTCTCTTCTCTCTCTCTCTCTCTCTCTCTCTCTCTCTCTCTCTCTCTCTCTCTCCAGCTAGATCCCTTGATGACTTGCACAACTCTGACACTAACCTTGACAACATACACTTTGAAACATCTAAAGATCAGAAAACATAACCGGGCCCCATCAAAAGAATTTTTTTTTTATCCTAAACCCAAGGACTAAGGACAGGCTTCCTTCCAGTGTTCATAGGGCACAGCTTGACTGAGGGTTAAGGATGTAGAGTTTGAGGGCAGAGAGTAATGTTCGGCACAAAGCAACAATTAAGTTTGACTGGATTCAAATGTAAAAGCACTTTCAAATGCAATTTTTAGAAACACTATAAGAAATTAGTGTAAGCAACTAATAGAATCTCATCAAATGGAAATCAGAGTGGGACTTTGTACTTTTACATTCCACAGAGCTTAATACAAATTAGTCTATAATACTCAGCATGTTTCATTCTTAAGGATTAAGGGAAATAGGATGCATTCTTTTTCATTAACTTCTGGGACAAATAAGCTTCCTAATGCACAGATATAGGAGTTACTTTCTAAACTTTATTGTACCCAGGGTTAAATAGCTCACTGGGTGTTCAACCCTTGTGTATTGTTCTATTGAACAGTGTTTGCTTAGAATTACACAGTACTGGGGGCAAGGAACTTTAGGGTCATGTGTGAAGGGGTCATGAACTCTTCTGGGACCCACAAATCAATTCTTCTGAGGTCTTACACGAGGTTCAAGGAATTAGGCAACCCTCCCTCTTCAATCAAACACATCTAATGTGGACTGAATTTCCATCCATGAAACAAAGTGTGTGTTAATGCAGGGGAAAAGGATCATAGGATAAAAATAAGAGCCAGTTCTGACTTGAATCCTGGGAGTAGACACTAAGAGTTCCCTGCATACCAACTGCTTCCTCACTTCCAGAAATCCCACCACCAGAGACCAAGACGTGGAGAAATGGAACTTTCTTTACAGGGGGTAAAATATCAGGTTTTATTAATTTATTCATAATCACTATGGAATTGGTGAATACTACATGGTTGCTAAAAAGTGTCACAAGACATATTTTGCCAGTTTCAAAGTTCTATAGAGGATCAGATCCTCTTTTTGTAAGCCTCTGAACCTGAAAGTAACATAGAGGAAAAAAATCAGTGAACTTCGCTGTTTGTTCTTCTCATGTTTAACCTAAACAGAACATTGTCATTCAGGGACAGGATGGAGGGGCAGAAGAACACCACGTTCAGTGCCCATATTTAAAATTAAGTTGCGAAGTGGTATTTGGGTGACCTCTCATCCTCCTCCTCCACCACTAAATCCATGAACTGCTCCTAACAGGAAAAGGAGTTCTCTTATCATTTCTGGTAAGTCATAAGTAGGAAACAGAACCAAAGAAGACCACTACCATGTTTTTTTTTTTTTTTTGCAGTTAAATAGTGAATACTCTCTTTATTCAGAAGAATATGGGTTGGGTAGGATTCCATGCACCAGTCCCACAGTACAGTGAGGCGTTTGGGGGTAGAGGAAACAGCTCGACCTAGTAGAGCTTGCCACTCCAAGAATCCCCTTGACCCCACTCAGGTGGTTAGAGGTCAAGAATCAGGAAATGCTGCTGCATTCCAGGGGAACCAAGTTGGATTTCCAGGTCTCTGCAGGTAAAAGAAAGGAGAGGAAGGCTCTTGTAAAGGAGAAGGTAATTATATTGGGACCATCACTTCCACTGAGATTCCCGGAGAGGCAGATGAAGGAGAACTGGTGGTGGTGCCTGCTTCTCCTTCTTGGTTGCACTCTTCAAGGACTACGGTCTGGTCCCTTCCATCTGTCTCAGAGCCCCTATAAAAAGAAAACAGATAGAAAACTAATAGGAGAGGACAGCTTCTGAAAACGGATAGGAGGGTGGAGCTCAGAAGCCAGAAAAGTAACTGGATCGTGGATTTTTCCAGCGGCACTCCATTTCTGGAATTGAGCTGAGATGAATGTTTACCTAGTTCGAAGTCGAGGCCACTTCTTCCACTCTACAGCTAGCACTATCCCCAAGGCTACCACAACCACCACAATCAGGGTGCTTCGGACAATGTTACCCACAGTGCACTCTTGAGCAACAGGCCCTGTGGTGTATAAATAAGCAGAATCAGAACTTAGCACATCAACGTTCTGTTTAATACTATGTTGTCCTCTCACTCTTACCTCTTCAGAGTCACTATGCAAGCCAAGTACTGAGCGGTCGGTGGGCTGATCAGTTGAGGCACATATGCTGAGACACCCAGACCTCCTTTCTGGCAGACAGGGAGGCCTTAGACGCATCTATGCCGTATCTCTGAGTATACCTGAAGGCCTACCTCTGCCTCATCTTTACAAGATCTATGATGTATTTGAGGGCTCCAATTCCATATACTTCCCATCTCCTAATTTGACCTATCTTTGTGGCGGATGTCCTTGAGGTCTCAGGAACATCACAGCAGGAACTTGCATGGGGCGGGGCGGCGGGGGGGGGGAGGAGATAACCCACTCACCTGCTGCTCCAACCAGCTCCACGGCATCACTGGGCTCTGACCAGATGTTGGGGTGGTCCTGCAGACGGTAGCTGCAGCTGTAGTTTCCAATGCCTTTCCCTTCCAGGTTGTTGATGATAAAGTCTCCATCCTCCGAGAACTGTTGGGGTGCTTCTTCTCCATCATGCTCCAGCACAAATTCAACTCCTGGTAGGGGTCCTCGGCACTGAAGGGTGATGTCCTTCCCTAGTTTGAACACAGTGCTGGGCCAGGCTGACAGAGAGGGCTTAGGGGGCTTATCTGCAAGCAAAACGAGAACATGAAGTCAAAAGAAGTGGCCCCAAACCCAGCCATCTCTTGTATGGCTCTTAAGTCTTAAAAGCCTAAAACCTCCAAAATCTAAATGCTTACTGGGTTTCAGAACCTTACCGGTTACCCAGATCTCTAGAGAGTTGCTATGGTTTGAAGCCACAAGGGGAGCAGAATCCAGATAATAAACACAGCTGTAGACACCAGAATCTTGATCCCTCACCACTGGCATCCAGAAGTCAGCTCTGTACCCACTTGGCCTCTGCTGCTGTAACGGTTGTTGGTTCCCCTCTTTCAAAAGGACAAACGTTGAATCTGGCAGCTCCCCTTGACATTGAAGAGTCACATTTTCTCCAGGGGCTACCATGGGGCCAGGTTGAACTAACAGGCTGGGTTTAGGGAGTAAACCTGTAAGAAATTAACAGCTGGTCAGAGAGAAGCCATTTTAGAGCACATTTCTCCCTGACCTCCCCTAGTCTCCCATGAACCAGTCAATCTGATCCTTTCTACACTACAATACCCAGTCCACAGTCTAATGCCCTTACCTGTGACCATGAGTTCCAGCGTGTTGCTAGGCTGTATCTTGATAGAGCTAATCCAGTCCGGGTGGTAACAGCAGCTATAACGACCTATGCTTCCACCAGAAATATTAGTGATAGGGAATGCTCCTTCATTGCTGGTGGACCCCCAAAGCTGCATTGAAGTGGCTTTTCCTTCTTTGTGCAAAATGTACCCAACTCCACGGACTGGTCCTTGGCACCAGAGAGTAACATTTTGTCCCATAGTAACCACAGAACTAGGCTCAGCAGACAACCATGGTCTGGGGAATGTATCTAGAAAGAACAAAGATGAATAAGGTCTAAGTATGCATGCAACCTTGTTGCCCCCACACCATGGTAATTGATTTTCCTTGAATCCCCTCCATATTTTGGGTAAGCCCTTCTAGAAGAGAATAACCTCCTTAGTTCCTACTCTAACTGATCCTATCCCAACCCTGTTTTATTTTGTCTGTCCTTACCAGTCACCCAGATCATAAGGGGTGTACTAGGGTACGAGCCCCTGTTGGACATGGTTGTCTCATAGTAGATACAGCTGTAGTTCCCAGAGTCCTCTGCTCCAACAGTGTGGAGGAGGAAGTCAACTGAGGTCCCCGAAGCACTCTGGAACTGTATGGGAGCATGGGTCCCCTCCTCTAAGAGGGCAAACCTCATGGCCTGGAAAATTCCTTGGCAGCGCAGTGTCACACTCTTCCCGGGAAGCACGACAGGGCCAGGTTGTGCCAAGAGAGTAGGTTTGGGATAGAATTCTAAAAGGAAAGAGATCATAATATAAGAGAAGACCGTGCCCCACATTCTGCAAATATCCTTTATAATGTTGTTAGGGTAGATGATGTATGTTTGGTGTAGAAAATTAGAGAATGCAATAAAAAACTAATGAAGAAAACATAATTTTCTAAGCTCAAATATAACTATTTTTCAACTTATATTTTAACCCATGACTATGTCCTTGGAGCTGAGACTGTTTATATAACTGAGACCCCTCTATACTCAGAGTGGGAGAGTAGGGTATGTTTATATTGTAAACGCTTTCCTATGACGTTAAACACCCTTTGAAATGATCATTTGTAATGGCTGTCTAACGAGCAACTGGCATTTCAAGGTTTTCTCCTATTTCTCTGAGGGTCATCCAGCCCACCAATCCCTGACAACTCACTTCAAGAAAAATCAGATACTGAACTCAAAGTTGAAGGCCAAGCCTAAAAGGACCATCTCAGTAAGCGGGTGACTTGAGCTTGGTTCTTGGATTGGCTACCCCTATCTACCTCACTTCTTTCTTCAGAGGCAAATTTCTATGCCCCCCTCCCCACTCCTTTGTCTTTTCTTCTTGCGATGATAACATGAGCAGCTGTCCTCTGTGGACAGTTCATCTTGTGCTGAGCTTTATCCCAAGCACATTCTCTCTGTCCTTTGGAGAACACATTTCTTCCCCTCCCACCGGCAGTCCCTCCAATCACTCTCCTGGGGTCAATTCTACCTCCACCAAGATTTTCCCCGCCCCTAACCTGTCACAATGAGCTCCACTGGGTCACTGGGCTCAGACCAGATGGAAAAGTCATAATAACGGCAGCTATAGTTTCCTCCGTCACCAATGCCCACTGAAATGATCAGAAAGTTAGCTGCACTAGACCCCGGCTTTCCCCAGGCTGGGTCGCTGGATGCAATTTCAGTATCATCCTTGTAAAGAATAAAGCTCATGTGCTCATGAGAGGTGGAACAATTGAAAGTCACTCGGGCACCAGGAGCGACTACAGGGCTGGCCCATGTCTTGAAGAAAGGCTTGGGGTATGTTTCTAGAAGAGAAAAACAAAACATTACAAAACCAAATCAAGAAAACAGAAAATAAATACAGCAAATGTTGGTTTGGGGAAGCTGATCTCTATATGCATTTTCATAAATAGATGCATTAATGATTTTGTTTGTTTTTACAGGCATCCCCCATCCAGTCCTTTTTTGCCTCTAGAGGAATCTGAATCCTCACTGTCACTGGAACAGGCGAGGGAGGCAATGGAAGGGGTAAAGTTTCTTGGGACTCTATTAGCTAGTTCTCAGTTTGCCTATCCGGATAAGAGAAGAAATAGTACCTATTTCACCTCTCTTCAAGATTTCCTCTATAGTTAAATGAGGTAATCAATGGGAAAATAATCAGAAAAATTAAATCACCCTCCACAAACCCAAGCTATTAATAACAATTATGGCTATTAATATCGTGCAGCCAGAGGCCCTGGCACTCCCAGCGCCACGCCTGCCTGGCCCTAAGATTGGACACAGGCTCCTAGTACCAGCAGCGAAGTTTGTCGTGGTGTCCCACAGGCACTTTCCGCCCCTCCTCCCTCACACACCCCTTTCATCTCTACCTTTTATGACAAGCTCCAGGGGCTCACTGGGCTCAGACCACTTGAAGGGCTGCATTTGGGTGTGTGTGCGGCAGCTGTAATTGCCCTGGTCTTTCTCCTCCATTCTTTGAATTGTAAAGAAGGCTTCTCTTCCAACAGCACCAAGTTGCTGGACAGGTTCCTGCTCTCCCTTCTTAAACAGAGCAAACCCTAAACCCTCCAGCCATCCTTTGCACCGGATCTGCAGTTCCTGGCCCCGGACTGGGAGGGAAGCCGAAATGACAGGTTTGGGAAGGATGTCTAGAAAATGGGATGGCAAGGGAATCAAAAGTTTGAAAGTGTCCAAGATGGGAAGCTCAGAGTTACTTTCTCTACAAAGAAACGAAATGCATCCTGACTAGTCCCGAGTTCCCAAATTGGTCTCCAATCACTTTTCCTCGCCCCTCCCCCATTCTCTCCTCCCAGCAGCACTGAGGTCCCAGGAGGATTCTCTGCCTTCGCTTACCTGTTCCTACTAGTTCAAGTGCTTCACTAGGCTCCGACACAGCCATCTCCTCCCATGAATGGCAATGGTAACTCCCGGTGTGACTGTGGGTCAGGGCGCCAAGGGGGAAGGCAGCCCGGACCTGCTCCGAGGCAGGGCGAGTTGCAATCCACCCGGTCCCGTCCTTCAGTAACACAAACTCCTTTGTTGAGCCAGAAGGGCTTCTGCACCAGAGGGTTAAGTTCGTCCACGGGGCCAGAGGGAAGTTCGTTTCTGCCCACAGTTCAGGCTTAGGAGTTGGCATGATTACTTCTAGAAACAGCAGAGTTAATGAAGCCATCCTCCTGGTATTCCCCTTCTCTTGAAGCCCCTACCCAGATTCCCCCCTCCCCTTCAAACAAAATCTTTTCTTTCCTAGCTTGCTTCTTTCTTCAGGTGCTGGGGAAAGGAGAAGCTGATGTCTCAGCTGAGCCTCCCAAAAAATGCAGGAGCCTGAAGAAAATTTCACAGGCAGGAACACAGAGCTGGAGGCTGAATTTTGCCAGGAGCTCTAACAAGTGCCCCTTCCTGGCCCTTCCCTCCCAACGAGTCACTCCCTGGGCACTGACACTGACACTCTGTAGTTATTTCGGATCTCCAGAAAGGAATGTCCCAGTCTGGAGCAGCGAAAAAAACTCACCAATCTCTTCTGCCCGTGCCCCAGTGCACAGTCCTGCAAAAGAAGCCATGGTCAGGCTCTGCCCCCTCCTCACCACGACTGCCCCCAGTGTGCTGCCAGGACCGTGCCCCAACACTTTGGACTCACCACAGCAAAGAAGAGCCATGAGTACGATGAGCATGGCGATCCCTTGAGCTGTGCCCAACAACCAGGCTTCTCTAACGAGACCAGAAACGAGATGAGAGGAGTTGCTGGGATTAGGGAGAGGGCGGAGAGAAGGGGGCGGCAATTTATGTCATTGGCTTATTCAGTACCCAATAGGGACGGGGTATGGTCAGGATACTGGGATATAATCTTTTCTGACACTGATGACTTTTCTTCTTGAGGGCCCAACCACCTCCAAACGAACCCCTTGTGCTTTCATAGCCTACATGCCCCTCATCGCTGCCCCTCCCCCAGGAGATATTTTTTGTCAGTTTCCCATGACCTCTGGTTAGGTTGTTGCAGCGAATGATATGTCAGATGGGTAAATGCTTTTGTATCTCGAGTTCCTGGAACCCCTGGAGCTCAGCAGCTCTGGGTGGTTGGGGGTGGGGGTGGAAAGAGCAACCTTGAGTGTTTCTCAGTCATCAAGTTTAAGTTTGGAAGCAGTTGTTCCTATGGCAGGACTGGTCTTCAGACTGACCTGCCTCACCTGCCTTTGTTATGGAAGGGTTGCCTAGGCAGCCTTGCTGAATTACTAGAGGACTGCCTGCCCATGCTGAACTAAGCCTGTCAGAGAGTGGAATCTCTCTCCCACTAACTCGATTGTGATTACAAATGTGTAGCGCCATTGTGGGACTCTGCCTCCTGTACAATTGGGAGGTATAAAACCAACATCCAATTGACTGCTTTTTTTTTTTTAGGAAACAGTGACCATCGTCAGCCTTTTCCTAGTCAGAAAACAATTTTTCAAGCTGCTTTCTATGAAATTTGCGTTCTGATCTTATTCTTTGATGCAATTGTCTTGGAGTAGGGTAGAACACATGAAGATGTGTATGTATATGTGTGTGTGTGTGTATGTGTGTGTGCGTGTGTAAAACCTGCTAGGAGGTTAGCCTAGAGCACATGGAACTTAGGGTAGAATCTATAGAATAGTACAATTTGACCTCGCTGAAACTGTTTGAAAACTCCAATGGTGTTCTTTTATATTTTATTTTGTTGTGTTTTCCAGAAACCATAAGTTGCTCTCCACTTGCTGCCCTGACACTCTATCTCTCAGATCTCAGTGGAAAAAACAGACACACAGTCATAGTGATCATCCATTGTGTGTGAAATTTCTCAGACTCACAAAGGTGGAAGAAGGGAGTGCCCAGAAGTAGAGGACGGAGGGAAGTGGGCAAAACATTCAGGTGGTAAGGCCTCTACTGGTCAAGATCTATCATTTCTCTCTCTCTCTTTACCAACTGAAAGAGCCTTAAGAATCTCATGGGGATTAAGGAGAGAGATCAATGGTCCAAAGGACACTGAGGAATCAAAAGGCAGGAAGATCTATTGAGCTGCTTTCAGGTCAGAGGAAAGAGTCCAATTCTGAGGCTCCATCTGTTGTCTTATCAAATGCCTATCCAGGCTAAAACTATATTCTAAGGATACTCTGCACAGACAATAGGAGTCTAGAGTAACAGAAAAAGTCATTTCTAAAGAACCTAGAATGAGCCCAAATATTCACTCTTGTCATTGAAAATTGAAGGGGGCAGTAAAGTGGCAAAAACAAGATGGGAATTAGACAACCTGGAAGACAGAAGAACACAGATTCTTACAAGAATGTATGTTCACACCATATGGGTGGGAAGACATTGATGATGTCTCAAGGACAGACTTGTTTAAGAGGAGATGTGGGCACTGTAGGAGGTATAGAGGTCAGGGAGCATGTTTCTGATTATTTCTGTAGCCTCTGAAAACTATACTTGACTCCACTTTGTGGCTTGGGAAATAAGTTCTCTGTGAAGTGGAAGAGAAAGAGATGGAAGGAGAATATCTTGACTGTAATCCTAGAGGCTGAAGAAAAACCTAAGAGTTCGTCCCTGTGACTTATTGCAACTGGGTAGTGGCCCATTCTGGAGACTAGGGGAGCACAGAATCAGCTAGCTTAGGAAACAACAGACAGGGAAAAGACAGTTACCTGTATCTCAATCTCCGACACTTCCACCGTATCCATATCACTAGGAACAGCAAGGAGATAAGCTGGACAAATAAGGACATCCTGAACACTTCATTTATAAAGGAATTCCAGGTGAGGAAGCCTGTGACTAGAGAAGACCAGAAGCAAAAGCCATGATGGGGATAAGGGCAGCCAGATCAATTCATGGTGGGGGAAGGGTGCTGGTTACTGAGAACACTCCTATTTAGAAGCTTGAGCTAGATGTGCCCGTCCTTTCCATGAAGTCTGCAGAATACTCTGCTTGCTACTTGGAATTACTGTAGAATACCCAAGGGAAGTGTGCCTAGACCCCTGGGTCCTGACTTCATGCCCTCACTCCCCTTCCCGTATATTTCTGGGCACTATTTTAGGATTCCAGGATATGGAAATATATTCCCATGAGAAGTAATCCTCTCACCTCTTGGCCGCGCCAACTTCAGAGGTTTGCTGTGATCTGAGCAGATTTCGGTGTGTGTCTCAATACGAAAGATGCAACTGTAGGTACCTGTGCCTTTCCCTTCAATGTTAGTGACAATGAAGTCTCCATTTACTGAGAATTTTTGGAATGTTGCTTTTTCTTCCCAATCCACAGAAAACTCGAGGACTGGATGAAATACTCGGCACTGCAAGGTGATGATCTTTCCTATATTGAACATGGAACTGGGCCAAGCTGAAAGGGAGGGTTTGGGGGGCTTATCTGAAACCAATCCAGAGACCACAGTTAGAAGCGACATTGAGCTCAGCACCCTTTCTCCTGCGAAATGTTTTTGGGCTTCTGTTTCTTTTCACTTACATTTGATTAATGACTCCAAGCCTTGTGTGTTTAGAGTTCTTCCCCCCTCTCCATGGTTCTCTAAACACTACTAGTTCCTACTCTCAACCAGGAAGACCTTGTACCTGTAAGATCTCCCTGGCTTGAAGGAAAATATTTTTTTTCATGAGTCACAGTGGGGATGGGTAGTACCAAGAGGTAAGACTTAAAGTAAATCCTTGGAGAGAAGGTCCCTAGAGGATGTAAAAGTCCTATACCACTTTCCTAGTGTTTTCTTTTTAGCTCATAGCTCTAGGACAGTGCAAGACACACTAGAACCACCACAGAGCACAGTAAAAGCAAACGATAAAAGCAAACAGATGACGACAACATTAAAGCCAGTTGGTATCACTTGCCTACAGCCATCAGCTCCACAGTATTGTATGTTTCCATCTTAATGGACGTCTTCCAGTTTAGAAAATACAGGCAGCTATAGATGCCAGCATCCTTGTTGGTCACATTCGTGAGAAAGAATGAATTGTTGCCATTGTTGCTGGTGCCATCCAGAATCTCAAGGGGTCCTTCTCCATTCTTATAGAGGGCAAGCCCCACTCCATCCATTAGTCCTTGACATGTCAGGCTTACAGTTTGACCCATATGAATCACAGGACTGGGTTGAACAAGTAGCCAGGTCTTGGGAAAAGTTTCTAGGACGAGACCCAAAATACAAATAGCTAATAGTAGAACTTTCCCCTCCTTCCAATACTTAGGGCTATTTTCCTCCTCTGTCTTCCAGTTTGCACTTTTCAAATCCCCCACTAAACTGAAGAAATTCTGCCCCCCCCACTATTAGTCCTGACCAAATGAATAGGTACAAGGAGGCAGAGGGAATCAGACAAAGCTTTGTGACCTGATCCATAGCAAACCCCTGTCTTACCAGTCACCCAAACTTTCAGGATATCACTAAGCAGTGAGCCTCTGTATGACGCATCATAGTAAAAACAGAGGTAATGCCCTGTATCCGGGATCTTCAGAGACTTGAAGTAGAAATACGCCTCATTTTGTACTGCCTTCTTGTAGTAAGAAGATTTCTTCAAGCCTTCCAACCTCATTAAAGCAAATGTCATTCCATATATTGGCCCTTGGCACCTGAAACTCACGCTTTCTCCAGGTGCCAGGATGGGCCCAGGATGGACTGTTAGAGTTGGTTTGGGGTAGAGACCTAGAAAGGGAAGAGACCCTTAAGTTACAGTTTGGCCAATTCTTCCCTGGTCTATTTTTATTCTCCTAGTTTCTTTGGACAAAAGTTCCAATTTGAATGTAACCTTCCCTCCTTCTTTTTCCTTAGATTTACACCTCCTTGCGTATGTAATCGACGTTAAGTTACTGATAGCCTTTCCCTCTTAACTGACTCTATTAGCTCCACTGTGAGCTCAGCCAGGTACAGGTGCTTGCCTCGGGGGACTGTCTACATTCATAATGCCCTGTATCTTTAGGTCTCAGAAATGACAAGTATAGTTCTTCCCACAGCCAGAAAATCCACACCTCAAAAATGACTTTGATTCCATCATGTGAAGCAAAACTTTCCCTGAAATATTAATGAGAACATCTGAACACATTAATCTCACCTTAAACCCTTACTTCCAACACTCAAAACATGCAGCTGGAGGAGGTCAATAGGGGGATTTGGGGCAATAACTCAGTAAGCCAGTGAGATCTGGTAAGGCAGCCCACCCTCATTTCCATGGACTGTTTTACTACAACAGTTTGTAGCATTAAAATTCAGCTCTACAAGACTCCATCTTATTCCCCACTCAAATCCCAGGCACACCAATTCATCCACTATGGAAGGATTATTCCTGTCATATACTCATAGGAGCTTTTCAGATGTGTCATGAATCATACCAGTCTAGATGTATTGGGTGTAAAGAATATTAAGTCCCTGCCAGAATAACACTAACAGACAAGTGGAAAATACTAGTGAACACGAATTGCAGAAGTATGTGTTTGTGGGCTCTACGTTGAATGGGTATATGTACAACAGGCATCAATATATACCAGTTAAACCGTCCTTTGTCCTTTGATCCTCAGGAAAAAGCTATATTAATAGAATTATTATCTACCATTTATTGAGAACTTATATGCCAGGCACTGTACATGTTATTTAGGTAAATCCTCACAACAACCCTGTGAGGTAGGCATTATTCTTATACCAATTTTGTAGATTATTAAATTGAAGCCCAGAGTGGCATTATACAGTAGATTGGACAGATACGGTTATCCTGTGACAGGATGGAGAAAACCAAAGCTCAGAGAAGGGGCAGGACTTGCTCGACATCACAGAGGGAAGCAGTGTCACAGGTGGTACTAGCAATTCAGGTACTTTCTGTAGCATCACAATTTCCCTAGATCTATGTTGCCTGAGTGGGAATTACATAAATATAGACAATTCCACCTGGAATCATCTAGGGCATGGGGTAGAGGAGTTGAAGCTGGAGTGTGTGACTGGAGGAGTTGCCTTCTGTGTTTGGAGTGTGGTACTGCCTTTACTGGCTCTATTGATGTGGGACAAAGTAATCTTTCAAGCCGTTTCTAAAATATAAAATATCACTTTCTTTGTCATCTGCTTATTTTTCATCAAGGAGAACGGTGATTCATTATATTTCACACACTTAAATATAATAATCACAAATGCACTTAAACTTTTAAGGAATCAATTTCAAGACTATACTAGCAATGCCTGGCACATATTAGGTGCTCAATAAATATTGGATGAATGAGTGAATGAATGACAATCCACAAGTAAACGACAATAAGCCTGTGATAAGATGAAGCTACTGAATAGATGGCTAGGCTCACAAACAGGCCAAAGGATTATCTGCTTTAAAGCATATGTGATTCTAAGTTAGAGCTCAGGAAAATGTCAAATGACTACCTCATCAACCTTGCAGGGCCTAGAAACTGGCTTAGGTAAGTAATTTCAAAATCTTTTGCTCAACCAGCCATGATCCCAGGGATAATAATTGTCAGATGCCAGCAGCCATGGCCACACCCACCTGCCACCACCAACTTCAGGGGGTTGCTGGGCTCTGACCACAGAGTGGGGAGCATCTGGTAATGAGTGCGGCAGAGGTAAATCCCTTCTTTCTCAGGTGCCAATTTGTCAATGGAGAATATGGACATTGTCCCAGTTGGGACTTGGTAATCTACGGGCTCTGTGTTTCCCTCTTTAAACAGCACAAATACTAAATCCTGAATCCATCCATCGCAGAGGATGTTAGCATTGCATCCAGGAAGAGGAGGCGTCTTTGCCTGGATCCAGAAGATGGGTTTAGGAAGTTGGCCTGTAAGGAAAGAATGAACTGATATGAGTTAGAACAAGGAGACTGCAGGACAGGAGACTTTGAATGTAGAGGAGCCTTCCTCGAACAAGCCTTCTTTGCCCCACCCTTCCAGAGTAGCATCCTCTCTGTGCACTGTCTGACCCCAAGTAGGCACTTGGTGCTATCTGTGGCGTACACACATGCATGGATTTGAAATAACATCAACAAACCCTTTTCTAGGATGACAATTTTGGGTCCCAAATGTGGGAAAGACTTCTTGAGCATCAAACTTTGCCATCTCACCTGGTGATTGCAACTCTAGAACGTTACTGGGCTTTGACCAGCCTTTCTCCTTCCAGTAGTAGCATTGATAAACACCTGTAGTAGACTCACAAAGGGCCCCTATGAAGAATGACACTTGGAAGGTCTTGTAAGAAGAACGAGTCCAGGTCATGTGTGTGTTATCCTTCATCAGCAGGAACTTGCTGGACACCTGAGAGGGGCTTCTGCACCAAAGCGTGAGGTTGTTCCAGGGGGCATGGGGGTGGTTGGATTCTATCCACAGCTCTGGTTGAGGCTCCACTGCTGTCATTCACCCAAATCACAAAGATAGCAGCAGTCAGTCTTCTCCTTCCCACAAAGTGCCCCACAGCATGCCTCAAAACTGTCTCTAACCCACCCAGATGCTACCTTTTGCCTTCCTGTGGGAGTGGGAGTGTCTGCTCATATAAGGGTTTGGGACAGAGATGCTAGGGCATTTGTTCAAAGGATCCAAATAAGCTGGGGAATAAGCTGCCTTCTAATGAGAGATAAAGCACTTCATAGTTCTTGGGAAAGTAAGTCATGATGGAAGAGGCTCTGATTTCCAAGCAGCCCAACCTGGCTTGGGTATCTCAAGGCCATGCAGACAGGCCAGCTCTTTCTAGTCTCAGGCAGAAAAGCACTTACCCATTGAGGCCACACCCAGACTGAGCCCTGGAAAGAGAAAATGGTAAAGGGGAGACTGTTCTTCATGCTGCCCTCTCCAACCTCAAGAATCTCCCCTGCCTCCCACCAGGAGACTGCTCACAAGAGCAGAGTCACTATACAGAGTCACTTGCTTCTCACCCCTTCCTTGTACTTACAAATGCAACCGAGCAATACATTGAAGGTCCGGAGCATCATGGCCTGTCTAGGGCTGTGGGGCCTCTGGTGCAGGATGTGTACTGCGAGTCTTGAAGGCTTTGCTTCTTAAAAGATAGTAGAATCTAAAAGAAGAAATTGTGTTGCTCAGGGATGAGTTCTGCTCTTTCAGATCGAGGGGAGATCATTGCATTGCTCTTGACAACCTTCCATTCCACTGGTTCACAGGATCCTAGCTTGTTAATAAGGCCACTTGTCGCTTTCCTCGCCTTGATCCTTTTCCTCACTTCCCCATTTCTCCACTCAAGATCTGTTCCTGGGATCCACGAAGTTGTTTTTGCTGAAATGTTTATTTGTCCCTGAGATTTCAAAGGCACAGAAGATGCCCTTAAACAAGTCTGAAGAAATCCTACAGAGTGGGGAAGGTGGAACCTGTGAATACTCACCTTTTAGATCCTTTGATCAGATATCTGCCTGCATGTGCATGCACGCAAGTGTACACACGAGCGCGTGCCTGTGCTTGCGCGCACACACACACACACACACACAGCTGAATCTTCCAACAGCTTAATAAGGAAGGAATTACCGCTGCCCCCATTTTGTTGCTGAGGCAAATGGAGTTTAGAAAGGATACATAATTTGCTAAAAGTCAAAATGTTAAATCAAAAATTAAAGTTCATGTTTAACTCCAAGGTTGACAATGTCCAGAGGCAGCACATGCCCTCACCTCCACCTTCATCTTCCATCATCGCCCCCCACATCACAAAGACTGCTTCCTCTAAGGAGTGCTTCTGATATACTCTTGTCCCTTAACCCCAAAGCTTAATACCCTATTTTGAGTCCTTTAATCCAGCTGCCTCGGCAAAGTAGTTAACAAAAGTGTAAACTATCCCACTTTAGAGTTTGCCCTTAGCGTCTAAGTGGCTTGTTCACTACTGCTGAAGAAAATGGGATTGTTTGAATTTTAAGGATCACAAAGAGGTCTTTTCATTTCCCCAGAAGTCACTACCAACCACAGGTACTCCATATACATGAGGTGAATCTTCTCCCCTCTGGCTGCAAAGTAACCTTTGCCAAGGGAAGGTGTGCTCTCACAGCACAAACACAGGCGAATTCGCCCCTATGAAATCTGTACTCAGATGGAATCCCTGCTTTATCTCAGCTGTTTGGCCTTAGCTCCTCAGAGTGAGGTATAGGTAGCTTCCCCAAGAGAGAAAAAGAATGACTTTGTTTTTGTAAACTTACCATAGACTGATAGCCTCTAATATGGTCTAGTACTGACAGTGTACAAAATGGAGGAGCAGAAAGACACATTTTCAAAACACCCGGGAGATAGACATCAAGTTGACACTGAGAGAGTCAAGTAGGGCCCTGTTTTTCATTTACTTGTATTGAAGGATACTTAATTTGCTGGCTCTGAACTTTTCTTATGTTAAGTGGGGGAATAATATATACCTAACATTGTTGTTTTGGATTACAGAAAACCTATGTACAGTGCCAGGCATGTGGTGTACATTTCATGCAAACAGGTGTATTTCCTCCCATTTTTTTTAAAAGAGAGGTATACGTTTGGCATAGGACCCTAATGAGACTCTTCCCATCTCAATTCCTAGAACCTCCTGTCCCCAATTTTCTCGGCGCCAGACCAGCTTGGATACCACCCTGTTGCACTGTTTCCCCTTGGGGCATTGGGCCAGGATCTAGTTGGGGGAAGCTCGGTTCTTTGCCAAGGCAACCTGGGATTGCACCCAGGAAATGCCATCTGAGAATCCAGCCTTACCACATGGACATCAGGGCCTTTCCTCTTGGTATCTGGAGTGAGTCAGAAAAGCTGAATTTCTCAGCATGGCTGACCACTCCTCAATCAGTTGTGGATTTTTTTTTTTTTAAATAGGTACCGTATCGCTTCAGCCAACATGAAGAATCTTATGCCCAGGAGCTTGGGAACGACCCTGAGGTTCAAAATTGGCCACGCCCATTTTGCCCTTTCACCCCACCCCCAACTTAGGCAGTTGAGGCTGTTTTTTAATGATTCCCTCATACTCTACCCCATTCACTTTCCCCACCATTAGGCAGCCCCGCAGTGTTTTCGAGGGTGAGAGATCCGAAATATCTAATGGCTAGCCCCCTTCATAGCTTTAAAGGCTCCAGAAATCACAGGGTTTGGGCTCCGCAGCGTGCCGGGTACAAGCTTTGCTTGGGGTTTGGAGGGAAGACTGAGAAAGGAAAGAGGATGTATCCACATTGCCCAGAGGTTCTCATCGGAGGCGGGGCTGGGATTGGGGAGAGAAGGAGAAAGGCAGGGATGAAGCGGGTGGAAGGAAAGACTGGGGAGCAATTTAATTTACAGCAATTAATCACATCAGGGGGGCTCTTTCGGGGTTTTGTTTAGGATTTGTGGCCAGTAATTAATCTTTAGCCACTGGACTATGCGCTCATTTGCAAGTACTTACGGTAGTTGAAGGCCCGCTCCGAGGTTGGAGATTCTCCAGAGAGCTCCTCCAGACGCAGCGAACTGCCCGGCGTGGGAAGAGCTGCCTAAGGACTGCCTCTCGGGCCCCGAGCCACGCCTCCCTCTCTCCGCCACCCGCCCGCCTTCCCGCCCCAGCCTCCTCCCCTCCCTCGCCAGGCTCACAAACCCACCTACACCAACTGCCTAGCACCTGCAGTCCTCTGACGAACAGAATTGGAAAGCCCCTCCCAGCTCCCCGCCTCTCTCCCTACTCCCTGCAGAGGTTGCCCTAGCTGGAGTTAGGCCCCTGCCCCCTGCCTGTCGCTCAGAGCTTCATCTGGTCACTGTATCCTGGAGGGGAGAGGGCCAGCTCCCAAGACAGCTGAAGCTGTAGATCCACTTCACCAGCTCCCCAGTGCTTTTTAAAGCGATCTCTGGTTTTCCTCTGCTCCTTAAATGTCTTCATGCATGCATAAATGTCTACACAATAGTTGAGACTCCTACTGTGTGCACTTGTTGGCCCATGCCCTGGATATTTCTAACCTTCACAGCGATAATATCACTCTCGATATTACTGATGAGGAAACTGGCTCTTTCGGAGGGTTAGTAACTTGCACAATCTTCAAAGTCCAGTTTGGGAGAAACGCCCAGGCTTTACAGACATGCACTTTCAGATTTTAGTTCAGGTTCTACATTTAGCAGCTGTGTGAGTGATCCCAAGCAAGTAAGTTAAATTCTCCAAGGACCACTTTCCCTGTATTTTAAACAAAATAGTAGAGCCCACTTTGCAGGGCCTTAATGGGTAACTCAAATAAATTGTTAAGTAACACAAGCCTGGCACGCACTAAATTCTCAACAAGTGCTGTGTCTGTGGCCACTACCACGTCTACTACTGTTGCTAATCTGTAAATCCCTCCTCAGCTGCCTTAGGGCAATATGACTTTGAGGATATAGAGGCTTTTGGATTTTTGGTTGACTACAAAGGATTTTTCAGATTTTATTTTGTGTGTGCAATGTGTAAGAGACAGGGATGGAGCATTACCATGCCATGACAATTGTCAAAGAACATGTGTGGAGGGTGGAGGATTTCAGGGGGTCTGTCCACAGCTCCCAACTTGTTGAATGAAGCAGGGTCTCTCCTGTTGTATCCATCACTGTACAGCTTATCCTAGGCCAACTGGCATTAAAGCTTCTGGATAATTCTCTTTTTCCCCTCCCCTCCAATCTCACTGTGGGTATACTGGGATTATAAACTTACACCACCCACATAGCTTTTAACGTGGGTTCTGGGAACTGAAAGTCAAGTCATTAGTCTTATGCAGAAAGAACTGAACCACCCATGTGTCCTCATGAAGGATTTAACAAAAAAAGATAATTACGGGTGAGACACTAACGCTGTTGACATGTAATATGTAATGAGATTAAAGTATGGCAACCAATGGGCTCACTGAACAATTGATAAGAAATAGCCAGAGTTTCCTTCATATGTATTTTACATTCATAGGGTATCTTAAATTACCTATTGGAAATCCACTTAATCCAAAAAAGAACTATGTGAAAAACAGACTTGTCTTTTAATGAAGGCATTTAAATATTATTGCTTCATGAAACAGGCGATGACGGTCGCCATTTCCTGGCATTCTTAGATCGCACTCCGCATTTCCCACTGCAGATTGTGTGGAATGATTAGTCATATAAATATAAATATGCACTTCTAGGCAAGCTATCTAACCTCTCTGAGCATTATTTTTCTTATCTGAAAAGTGGAGAAAATAATTGAGCTTACTACTATACAAGATTGTGTATAGGATTGAATGAAATCTCCCCTGGCAAGCACTACCTAGGTTCAGGAGCACAGCAAGCAGCCTTTAATTTGACCTGTGCTCGCCACGTAGCTCTTTGTGGCAGCCATTGTTCTATTCTCTGACCATCCAGGGAGATGTTCCTCTTACAGAGTCTGTAGTCTAAGCATAACTCATGTTAGAGAATGAGTAGGAAGTGACAGAGGAGCGCTGGGAATCTGAGTGTAGTGCACATGAGAAGAGCAGCAACTTGGGCGTGTTCTGAGAAGTGTAAGGAGCTTGCTATTACTTTGTGCCTCAACTAGGGCACTTGTTGCAGGGAAGACAGAGACCAAAGGTTTTGAACACTTGAAGAGACAAAACTGGACAAATAGGGTGTTGTTTGGAGCATGGTAATGACCATTGCTATCTGTGAGACTGGAAACACCAGGTCAATATGCTTTGGAGACAATTATCCTTGGCTGGCTTGGAACTCACTGTGTAGACTACTTTGGCCTGGAACTCACAGTGATCTGAGCCCTCCTGCCTCCCAAGTGCTGAAATTAAAAGCCTAGGCCAACCGCACCCAGCCTGACCATGGAAAATTTTCAAATACTATGATGGCACTGAATATCAGTTTTAACTCATTTAATTCCCACAGCTACACAAGGGAGTAACGATCATTGAGAACCCCAATTTACAGACTAGGAAACTGAAAACACAGATAGTAAGCAAAGTGTCTAAAGTTCAGTAACAGAGTTGGAATTCAAACCAAGGCAGACTGTGTCCAGAGTTCCATATTCTTAACCATTACCTTATGGCACTTGCATATCAAACAACTAGAATGACAAAAACAAACTAACTCTTTTTTTTAAATACATAGGTGGGAAAGTACAGTATAACTTATAAAATCACCAATCAAATGCACGGCTAATAATGTGGGAAGAAAATAATGTGTTGCTCCTAGCCCTCTGCAAGTCCCTGGGCAGAAGCTTATACTCTTGGACCAGCATCCTGAATTTAAAGGCCAGAATCACCCCCATCTGGCTGGGGCAGCCTGAGAAGATCCTGGAGATGCATGGGTGAGAATACCATTCACTCGAGCCTTTTGCTCTGGGACACTATGGAGTTTTGAAAACGCTTATTATTCAGGCTTCCTAGAAGCCCCTCATTCAGACCAAGGCTGTCAAATGAGATGCCAGGAACTCTGTCTCTAGGCTATCTCATAGGTTTTGAACCCAGAAGCCTGCAGAAGGAGAAGCATTCTCTGGCTGACCTCCCTGAAGAAACATCAAGTGGCCCAGCATTATAAAACTAGCAGGAGAAGACAACAGGGCCTGAGGGGTGGGAGAGGAGGGATGGAGACTGGGTACCTTAACATTGACTGCTGGGCCTTTTCCAGCAGGAATCTAATCTATGGCTTTGTGCCTGTGAATCTCTCTCTCTCTCTCTCTCTCTCTCTCTCTCTCTCTCTCTCTCTCTCTCTCTCTCTCTTCCTTTCCCTTTCCTCAAGAAACTTAGAGCTTTTTTTTTCTCATGTTTATTACTCTGAAATCAGCAGTTGTTAAATAACTCTTCTTTCAGGGATTGGGTTGAGAATGACCAACTGGCAGTTAATGTCTAGGCTGGCACGGGAGCTCACACCCAGTTTTTTTTTTTTTTCTTCTCAGAAGTGCTGAAACTAGAAAGTATTTTTGACCCATCCTGCTCCTCGCTTCCAGACCTTGAGCACTGGGACTAGAAGAGAGGTCTGTCTGCAGAAACTTCAGAGTCCTTTCTTTGGAGTTCCTAGGGATTCCAAGGTACTGGAAAACACCTGACTATATTGGGCACATCTTAAGGATGTTAAAATAGGGAGTATAATGTGCAGGGGCAGATTTGAGAGACACTGCTTCTGAGCTACGGAGGTCGAGGGGCTAGAACAAAGAAAAGAGACTATTTCACACAGCGGTATTGAGGGGTGGACAAGAAGCTTTAAGGAGCAAATCATAAAGGGTCCTAGGCTGGCTTTGCAGGGATTCTGTATAATCAAGTTTTGGATAAGATGATGATGTCCTTTTGTTGCTGTTTCTTGTTGAACAAATTGCTCTTATATTCACTATCCCAAATAGGAGAGGCACATAGGGCAAAATGCCTCTTCACAGGGATACACTTAAGCTTGCCAACATGCATGAACAACAAATGAGTTCATCTTATCTCAACCCTGCACTCAGTGGCCTGGTAGTGATAGTTTTAAATGTGTCGTAGTCAAAGGATTTTAAACATGGAAGATATCAGAGGAGAGACTCCATCCTATCCCATCCCACCCTACCCCGCTTTATCTCATCTCACCCTGAGAACTCTTCTTGAATATTTATTACAAAAATCAAGCTTCTTCCAGGGTTATGTTTTATGACAGTAAATCCCACTTTCCAACAAAAACTTTTTCACCATACCCCCAATATTGATAGTTTTCATACACTCCCAGGGAAGTTATGAGCTGCCCTTTCCATGTTTCCCTTCATTGTGGTGGTAAGCCACCTGAAGAATGTGTAAGATCAACAGAAATTTCCCTCATATTCAAAGGTCGAAGATGTGTTTCAGCCACAACCGTCCCAACTCCCCAGACAATCAGAGCTGCCATTCTTTTCTGGGGTGGAGAGGAACTATTGTGCAGATGACACCATCAGGTGAGAATTTCAGAACAGCCAGGACACCTAATCAGAGAGGACAGTCTCCAGCAGTAAGAGCCGGTGAGGAGTTAGGCTTTGCAGTTGAGAAGAGATTGGTAGAGAAATGTTGGGGTGAACTAACAGAGCCCAGATTTCAACATATCCTGTGTCAAATATTTCCATTATTTAGGGCAAAGAGTCAGCAGAGAAAGCTGTAACTGAGGGCGCTTCCAGGACCATGCAAACAATCGTATAGAATAAATAAAATGCAAACAATGACATCAAACTGAAACTTGCCTAATCCAGGACCTAATTGCAAGCCATGTGGCATCAGATAGACGCTTACATTATCAGACTACTAGGTAGTGCGAACCATGTACCATGCTACTGTGATTGTGGGGGTGAAGTGAGCTGAAGGTTTAACAGCAAATGAAAGGAAAATAAACAAATGAGCAACTTGTTCAACGGGTGCACAGAACAAATACTATTTGGTCTTGCTCCAGTATCACAGAGCCACAAGATTTTGCTTGATCCACTTACCGTTCCCCACAACGTAACCTCCTGGCATCACCCAACGCCTTTCTGCGTATTTGAAGAACAGTGTGCATCTGCGTCTGAGTACATTATGGGTGGGAGAGCATTAATGCAAAGACAGTCATGAAATACAGGGGGTGTTTTCAGGCTGGCCTGGAAATGTTTTCATAGCTGTCTTTCCTGAAGACAAAGAGCCTCCACCCCACTGTGGGCAGCCAGACAGAAATGGTGCCAGAAGTTAGTCTGACCCAGGCAGGATGCTTGATAATGCTGTTGCCACGGAAGCAATTTGTGCTTCAGAGTCAGCCTTACCTCCAGTGTGTCAAAATGACAGGCATTTTTCTGACGGTGGCTAGGGAATGAGAGGGGGGATGCCACTTAAGATGCAAGACTTGGCTTTTCTCTTTACTTCTAATCACTTGTCCAGAGGAAAGCGTGGAAGTCAACAATTCGGTTCTTTTATCTCATTTGTTGTATGACTAAACAATTACATAATTGAAGCTAAATAGAGATGTCTAATTTGCAAGAGCCATGGAGATTAAAAATCTAAAAGCATCACTGCAACATAACCCACTGTTTATATGTTGTTTCTGAAAATATTATTTTACAGACAATATTTCAATGTTCAAAATTTTTCCCAAGGAAACAATTTTCCTCTTATTCATCCTCCTCCTCTCTCCCCCTTTTTCTCTCCCAAGTCTTACTATATTGTCCAGCCTCGTCTTGAACCCAAGATTTTCTGCCTTGGCCTTCCAAGTGCTACTATTACATGTATCTGTCACAGTGCCAGGCTCAAAAGTAAGGAAATTTTCTAAAATATTTATGTTACATTGACAGACACAAAAAGGACTTTCTGTAAAATAAATCTGTGAATTTTAGATAGTAGATGGCATTTAAATTGACAATAGATTATTCTTTTTGTCTAATCTATAAGATTTTGCTGACTCATGTTGCTCACCCTGAATTATCTTGCTTTATCTTTCTATATTAACTCATCCACTATTTTGTATCCCTTCATATGTTTTTTAAAAAATTTTCTGTTCCTATGTAATATATTAAATATACACACATGCACAACTATGTATGTATGCACTGATATAGGTATATATGCAAAACCATAAACACTTACTGTAATTGAGTGAAATGTAAAACTTGTAAATGTAAATATTGCACATTTTACATGATTTCTTCCAATCACCCTAAATAAAATGCAATTAATCATAATAACAATATCTAAAATCCTATTAAAACATGTAGCTTTATAGGCAAATTTAGTCACTTAGCTCATGGTACACCTTTTCTTTGGGCATGAGCTGCTTTCAGAAAAGTCAGTGGTTCAAATTTTTTTTTTTACTGAAAAAAAAATGCCTTCAAGTAACCTTGACTGTCTCAGACATTTCTTGGAAATGGAATATTAAAAAATAGATAGGTAAAAAGTAAATAAATTAGCACACACAAAAATAAGGACACTAAATAGCTGAATGCATAAATACAGCAAGAAAGAAGCATTACATTGTACAAATAAACAGACACGGAAACAAATATGCACACAAAATGAGCCTTAGTGCTCCACAATGCTCGGCTTTTGCCTGACTGAACTACGCAGAATAGTTCAATGAAACAACTAGGAGCATTAGAGTTATAAACGGTGAGCAGAGCTCACCAAAATGTTCCAGCATTTGTTGAAAGGGATTTTGACTTTGTGTCAGAGGGTTTGAATTTCAGCCCTGGCAGAACTGCTTACTAACTGTGCAATCGTGTGACATTTGGCAAGCAACGGGAAGTTATTTGAGTCTCCATCTCCTCATCAGTGAAATGAGTATTCAATAACTATGAGCTAAGTCTGAATATAGAACTCTGTTTGCTACAACTCAATCATGCTCTATCTACCTCTTTCCTGTGGTATCTAGCATTTCTTTTGGTGAAGGGTGTAGGCAGGACAACGAATGAGAGGGTGAAACCTAAATGGCGCTCCAATGGACACCTACACAAGCACAAGACTCACAGCACGATCTTTTTGAGAAAAAGAAACCCTATTCAGCTTGATCATGCCCATGTATTACAGACAGATGACATGTGTTCAAAATTACAAACCAGGGCTGGGAATGTGGCTCGGTGGAACAATGTGAAGTCGGCAGGTACAAGGCGCTGATGCGATCATCCGGAACAACAGAAGAAAAGTCACAAAGCTTATGTTCCAGGGAGACATTCGTCAACATTTACTGCAAAGAATAATAGAATGCAAAGCATGGTAAGCTTTGACAAACAGTGCTTCAGACAAGAACAAGACACAATGGAAGCATAGAAGAGGAAAAGTGTTTACTTCTGATTGACAACACTGAAGACAACATTTCATTCAAATCCCCCAGTCTCAAGCATTCTTATCACTGGACACGAGGAAGGCATCTGTAAGTTCCCTATTCCAAAACACCTTCCTTATCCATTTGATGCCTCCTGGACATTCTGCCATATAATTGATATCTTTAGAAAGTATGGTAGCATGTGGTATATGACGAGAGTACCTGAAAATGAGACCGGGGATATGGACTAAAGCCAGGCCATTAAGAAATAGGTGAGCCAAACAGCATTTTTTTTTTAAAAAAAAATTATACTTCTGCCAAATTGAACAGCCAGGCCATAATCTAGATCCATGAGCAATGTTTCTCACCAAGCAGAAAATGTCCCTCTCCAGCTTCTAATACTAGCCCTGACGTTAGTTATGCTATCCTGGTCACAGATCCTTAGGGACAGGGCACAGAGGCCACTTTCTAAGCCGACAGTCCACCTGTCCCTCTAATTCAAGCTTCTCATAGTTCAGGTTTCTGTTTCAAAGGAAAACAAAAACGGGAGATGGCGCAGTTTACACATTGGCTTCCTCATAATTAAACATTCATGTATGACAATTTTAGTCCTTTGCAGAGCCCTGGTAATTCGAAAGTCAGGGTCTTACGTGCCAATGTATCCACACAGATAACTTTTAATGGGGTTCCTAGGAGCATAGTTTTAGAGGGGAAATAGTGTGTAAGGAGAAGAAAAACAAAATTAGTTCTTGTGAATGCAAATGCAAAAGGTGATTTCATCAGATTCTCATATGAATTCTCAGAAATACTCAGAATTGTTATGGAAAATTGGTTTAAGCACCTGATGAGATTTGCCTAATAAAAATCAGAACAGGTGCTGGGTGCCCCTATACTTGAAACAGTTAAAACTAGCCTTCAGTGCTTCCAGGGCCTTAGTGCTTGGAGGTCTTAAGCAAACAGGACTTATTCACCTGTGCATTTACAAAATAATATTTATTGTACAGATACTTTGCTTTCTCATTTTGGGGACACATCAGTGAAGAACATGGAAAACTCTCACCTATTAGTCAACACACACTTTTATATATCAGTATAGATATATCCAATGTTTTGATATAAGAAGGTACTCAGTTCTATTACTAAAGAAATACAACTAAGTTTTGCTGCAGTTTTTATGGCAATCTGATATGTTTAATAACGACCAAGATTGGTTTGGATGTCCACCACTCTGAGTAGACATTTGAGTGTCTCTGTCTTCATTCCTTTCCTTGAGTCCCTTTATTACAAATCCAGTAGACAAGAAAAAGAATTGTGGAGGTGGAAAATACATGGAATTACATATTTTAAAAGTAGTAGAAGAAAAGTTTTGTTCAAGACATTAACCTGCCTTTTGATTAGTTATGTGACCTTTATTACAGAATTTTTTCTTGTAATTTTAAAATAAGATCCCACAAAACTCATAGCGATACAATCAACTGGGGAAATTGTAGTGCCAAGAAAAGCTACACTGTGATTGTTGTTAGGCACTATGATGTTAAAAATATATATTAACTAATGGAAATAGTGCTGGACACTAATTAAAGTATCTAAATGACTTGTCATTATTAATAACCCTGGGTTTAAACAAGGAGCACTTGCTGTGGAAGTTCTGTAACTATCCTGGGCACAGCATGACAATATTTTAAAAATATGTGCACCATGAAAGATTCCCACTTGAAATAGCTGTAAGATGGGGCCAAAAAGTTACCAAGTGGAACTTAGCACAGGCTCCAAATGAAGTGGGCATTTATTCTTATGACTTGTAATTAAACTAACAGAGTTTAAATTTTATTGCCTTGAAAAAACATGGCATTCTTAATAATATATGCTTTCTTGGATTTAAAATGCTTGACTGCTGCTTTTTCATTTAATCAAGCTTTATTAAACCACCACAAATAAGTAACCCTCAAGTGTTTAATGGAATACAACCAAGAAAGAATATAAGGAAGGGAACACAAATTGGTAGAAATCCCACCATGAACATACTGGCAAATAGAAGATTAATAAATGGCACTGCCCTTCTGGAAATGAGCAAAGCATTTAAACACATAGAAATACAAAATACAGTGTGCTGATATTTGATAAGGAAAGTAAAATAAACTGGTCATGGGGGTTTAGTGAAAGCCAATAAAAGTCTTTCCAGCTGAGGGGATCGCTGAAAGTTTTATATTACTTCTGACCTGAGGTCTGAAGTGCAACAGCTGTAAACAGTACATGCAGAGTTCTTCAAGGAAAAGAGTGACATCCATTTATGCATCTTCTGCTCCTAATATATAAGTAGGTCCAAAGATCAAGTATTTATTAAAAGCTTAACACTTGCCAGGCCCTTGTTAAGCATTTGACAAACATTTTCAGTTACCTTCACAGTGATTATGTGTGGTGCAGCATTGACAAGAACTGATTGGAATCTGTAGTGGTTTGAATTAAGATGGCCTCCATAGGCCCATGTGTTTGCATACTTGGTCCCTAACTGGTGGAACTGTTTGGGAACAATTAGGGACTATTGCTTTGTTGAGGGATGTATGCCACTGGGGATGGGACTTGAGGGTTCATTGTAGGGATAAGTCCCACCCCTTAGGGGGCGTGTTCGCCTCAGGCTAAAGTTCTCCTATAAAATTGGTGAGCGTGCTCCCAGCGCTCGCTTCTGCTTTCCTGGTCTCCGCGGGAACAGTGGTTCTGTAAGTCTATTCCTCCATTAAAGCTGTCTATATTTTGACAATCTGTCTGCATTCGCTTACGCCGTTACAGTTCATAAATCCATTCATACTATCTCTTTCTGTCTCATGATGGCACCTCAAGATGTGAGGTCTTAGCCATTGCTCTAGATAGCATCATACCTGCCTATCTGCTGCCATGCACGTTGTCATGATAGTCATGGAAGCTCATCTTCGAGAACTATAAGCACCAATAAACGGTTTTCTTCTATGAGTTACCTTGGTCACGGTGGTTCATCATAGCAGAAGCAAAGTAATGAGGAAAAACACTTTTTGATCATTGTGAGCAACCATTTTGTTCTTTTTGCCATACAATTGAGAAAAGAGAGGTTCAAAGAAGTTAGTCAGATAGCCCAACATCACACTAGATATTGCAGTCTACTCTGGGTCACCCAATTCCCAAACCTGTGTTGTGTTTCAGTATTTGTTATGTCAAGTAAGTGAATGAACAAATAAGAAATGGCAAAGAGCTGGTAAAGCCAGGCACCACTAAATCTGAAATTTTGGGGGCTAAAAAAGAGCAAGATGGAGTAAGAGAGAGGACGATGATTGACGAAACTATGACTGTATTTTTTTGTCTAAGCTAAGAAATGTATTTTTCTTTTTGTAAAAATTGAACTATTACATGCTGATTTTAAAGAATTATTTTATGACCCAGTTGAGAAATGTTGTATTATCTTTAAAAGATGGTAATATCCCCTTAAATGTGTCCTAGAAATTAATTTAAAAAAAACACAGAATGGTCATGTTGTTTATTTTTTATGTAATTCTATGCTCCCCCACTCATTCCTATACTGTGAGAGAAAGAATTTCTAATTTAGCAAAGCACTTTTAGAAAGATAGGTCATATTGTAAACATATGGACATTCTCAAGAATAAAGAAACATTATTTGAGGTAGGTCATATATTAGGGAAGATTTTAAAAATCAGAATTCTTTGTTGTTATGAAATACACATAATATTTTCAGTCTTTAGGTATATATAGATATTGCATTTTCAATTTAGTTTTAAATGTCTCAAATGTACATTATTATGAAATGCTTCTCACTCTTGCTGAGATGTTGGCAACTGATGGCTGCTGTAGGAGAGAAAGTCAGTTTTCTTCTTCAGACATGGCACCAGACTTGGCCCATGTTCTGGAGGATGTTTGTACCCATGCACAGACTGCAGCACTAAGTCGATTCAGTGAACTCAAAAAGAGATACATGAAGTTTCGAGAGAAATGTGGTGTTGTGATATGGAAAGAGTTGGAGGGTAGGGAGTAAGGTGTGGGTTTCATAAGAGCGCGTTATATTCATGTATCAAATTCTCAAACTATGAAAAAATGTGTTATCTCTCTCATGCATACACACAAGGGAAGAAAGACAGCATTTAAATGTTAAGAGAAAGCTATTTTATGTATTTTAAAATAATCTTACAGCATTTTACTTTATAAATTTATTTGAAATTAAAACATCAATCTAGTAAAGCAAAATCAACAAAACCAGCTTATAAAGAATATGCATGTATGTGTATATATATGTACATATATTATAGCATATCTCAATAATTCATAGTTAATCACTGCACTAAAATGTCTACTCTTCATACATACTTATTTCTATTGATATTCTATCTTTCCTATGGTTACCAATTGTATCAAAAATAATTTATAGTTTGCACAAGTGACTATGTTAACCCAAAGGCATATTAAGGGCTAATTTCTGTCAATGTTCTTAATGCCGTCTTAAAATAGTCAAGTCTTAATGTGATCTGCTCATTTTTACTGAGCTAACTAGCTGATTAGTTGAATTGATTTGGATGTTTGGGTAAATATGCCATTGTTACAGGTCTTTTGGAGAATGAGGTGGAGAGAGTAGTTGAACTAGTGGGGAACAATTAATTCAAATGGTAAGCCCTTTCTGAAAAGAAAAATTGCTATGGAAACCAAAAGAAGTGGAAGTTAGTTATGAAGGTTTTTTAAAAAAATGCTTTTAGTTCTACTGTTTAGTTACCATTAGGTCAGATCTGATGGCTGCTATTATTTTTATTATAATTCCTCATATGTGTGCTACCATTGTTTTTCTCCTTTTGCTTATTTGCTTTTTCCACAATGCTGTTAAGTAGAACCTGAGTTCATGAAGAAATGAGTTCTGAAGAAATGGTGGGTTTGGACTGGACATTAATAAACCATATATAATATGATTATAATAATATATAATGGACTTAACTTAGGATATGTCTGAAAGATGATATTAAATAATATTTTTAGAAGTTATAAAGGACTAGGAACAAATGAAAAGAACTAGAAATATACTACTTAGATACCTACCCTGGGAAAGTTTGGTGGGAATTTGTTACTCAGAGTTTGGGGAGAGAAACAAGAGTTAATAATATATACATATTTTCTCAAAATAAGAAGAACATTCTGTGATTTCATAAATCCATTACCTCGTAACTTGATGTCATCAGTTAGCAATCATTCAAATGGAAAACAACAGCAGAGATATTTTTTCAAAAACTCGTGTTCATCCCAAGGTTAGGTAAGGTTCAACTAATATAATTTTAATTTTGACTCAAAATAATGTGTACCCTTTCCAAGGTTAAAATCACAGAAAGTACATATGAACACTAAGAAAATGTGAACAATTCCTAAAGTACATTAGTACATTTCATTTACACACCAAATGCCATTTCTGTTTGGGACTATTTAAACATTGAAATAGATATAAAGATGCAAAAATGAAAGATGTTTGATTTGTGATGTTCTCCAACACCCACTATTGAGGGACTCTGGTTATTTCTTGCAGCCTTGCACCATTATAGGAGACTGAGGACATTTAAGCACATCCCACTGGTTTCCAACGCGAGTGAAAGCAGAAAGCAAAACAAACAATTTAAATTCATAATTTGTCAACAGGTTGGGCTTAAGAACATTTACATTTTAAATATTGGCTAGGAAAATAGAAATGCTCTTAAATTCTTAATTATCTGAGCCTTAATTCTAAGAAAAAAAAACACCTAATTTCCAGTATGAAAACAAAACAAACTGGGGCATTTACCTGATGACAAAATTATGAGAGCTTTTAATAACCTTAGAAATAAGCCTAATAATGCATTGAAAATTGTTTTTGATGTTCATAAATATGGAACATGAATGTGAAAATCCTGTATTTGGGTCAGAAAGAACCAGATGTCCAAGAAGAGGATAAGATGTGGCTAAGTAACAACGTGAATCAGAAAGATTCCGTGCTCTTTGGGGACTGGTGGCACCGTATTATTCAGTCGTGTGTTGTGGTTGCATACAAAACTAAATCCATCTTCATCTGCATCAGTTAAAAACCTACGGTTGGAGACAAGGGAGCAATAGCAGAGCTCATCTCCGTGCTTGGCACACTTGTACTCGTAGCAGTCCATGAAATAACATCATGTGAAGGGGAACATTTGGGTAGCAGCCACAAGCTTCTGTGTATCTAGAAGGAAAAGAGCAGGTTGCTGATGCATCTGAAAGCCATGCTGAGAAACCTGGGCTGACTCAGCCGGGAGATAAAAAACACTCAAGGAGAAAAGGAAAGCAAAAATTGGTCTTTGAATTTAACTTTACCATCATATCCGCCACCCCTCCCCACTCTACACACAATCTCCCCCCCCCCTTGTGACTCCTCTCTTTCTTCTCTAAAGCAATTTACCAAAACACTGCTGTTCTAGTTGGGCTCTTTGATGCTGCCATTATTTCCTTGCATACCCTGAACACCAGGATTAACCCCCTCTCCAAACCACTTTCATTTCATTTTTATTCTTGCACCTCCTCATGTGTGGCCAGCAAGACTGACTCAGAGAAAGCACCCACCTCACCTCCCTTCCCATTGCCTTTTCGGGAGGGCTTCATGTCCCTGGGAAAGAAAACAGAATATAAACTAAGCAGCACAGACCCCTAGGCTGAAGCCTTGTGAAAAATGGCCTAGCTACAAAAGAGGTAACTCTAATAAAGCTATAAAATGAACTTCCTTAGTCCCCCTAATGCCTGCCGGCTTTAGACACAGGCATTTGCGCACAGCTCCTCATGGGTGGGCTGCAACTGCACCCGTAACACTACTCTAGGAAGCTTCAATACCAGGTTCCTACTTAAGGAAAAGGAAAAGGGCATTTGTTAATACAAAAGTTTGAACACAGAGCACTAGCACCTGAATGATTAAACCTATTCCAGGGGGCTGAAATACTAATGACCCCAATTTGTCCAAACATCAGAGTTGTAATGGCGGCAGGAAGGATTGACAGCCGTATGCAGCCTTGGAATCAACAACTGAGCACTTTAAAGCAAAATGTAAAAGCTCTATCCAGCTGAAATTCTCAGAAACACTACAGGAAATTAGGTGTAATTGACCATTGTGAGCTCGTGGAACAGAAAGGTAGCTGAATGCTTAGTATCCCTTCTGTTAAAACAAGTAAATCGAATACCTTGTCAGGATGTAAAATGCTTATTGTAACAGTTCATGCAAATTGGCCACATCTTTGATTTAAACATTTTGTAAATGTAACTTTTTGTGCTATAACATATGAGAGGAAAGAGGAGCATGGAGAGAAAACAGAAAGGATCGAATGAAGGATAAAGAAAGATAGACGCAGAGAGGAATAAAGGAAAAAACAGGCACAAAAGGAACACAGAAATATATCAAAATGCATTTAAGCAGGAAAGATACAGAACAAAGGAGAGAGAGGGAGATGTTGTTAATAACGGAACGACTACAGCACATTTGCACTTAGAAAAAAATCTTCAGAGCTGTGAAAAATCAAATGTTTTTATTTCAACTTGTGACCGCTAATAACATCAGCAGTGCTGATGAAGCAGACTTTACGGAGGGGGCAGGAGGGAGAGTCTTGATGTGATCTCAGTCCAATAGTCTCTCTCAGGACCCATTGATCTCTTGCCAGGTACCACTGCTCTGGGTTGAGGGGCCAAGCAAGCACACCACCGTTGCTACTTAAATGGTCACAGTGACTTTATTCATTATAGGTCCAACCTGGAAATTACCCAAATGCCTGTCAGCTGGGGAATGGACAACTTGTGTTGCATCCAAGCTACAGAACACTATTCAGCACACAATAAAGTAGAGGGCAATGGGCTATGGACACATTCGATACCAAAGGACCTTAGAAGTACTGTGTGAAGTGTGAAAGTAGAGGGAGAACTGTTTGGAAAGAGGAAGGGGATTGAAGAGGGGAGGAATAGGAAGGCTCATCTAGGGAGAAGAAATCAATATCACATGTTTTTATTGCTATGTGTAATCTTTAACTAGACATGCACAGATACATGACATGAAAGCAGAAGTGCTCTTTATGACTAGAAGAACAGAACAACAACAACAACAAAAGAACAGAACAGTGGTGTGGACATGAGAGGATAATATAGGGTATTATGAGCATTGGATAATATGAGCAAAATACAGTAGTGTACATGTCTTAAAGTGCCATGGTGAAATCCATTATTTTGTAAAATAAAAATAATTAGTGTCAATATTTTCTGAGACGCATATAAAGCTTTCTCCAGAACTGTTAATTGTATCATCAGGCCAGTTTTGCAAAGTGCCTTTTGCTTACCTATTCACTATAAAGAAAAGTGAAAGTAACATAGGGAAGAAAATGAACAAAAAAAATCACATCATGTTTAAAAGAAAAAGAACAACAGCAACACCAAACACAGTGGGCGGAGTGAAGTAGAATAGCGAATGCTCTACCTTGCCCCATCTCACGTGTGTGATGCTCTCGGAAGTGTTCTTACAGTTGTTGAATTCTTTTTTTTTTTTTTGTTCTTTTCATTTTGTTTGTGTTTTAGAGACCAGTTTTCTGTGTTACCTGGCTGTCCAAAACTCAACTTTGTAGACAGGCTGGGCCTCATCCTCACAGAGATCTGTCTGCCTCTGCTTCCTGTGTGCCACCATGCCAGTCTGGTGAATTCTAAGTTACACTTTAATTGTGTTGACAAAAACCAACAATCAAAACAATTGTTTAAATTCAATCTACGAACGGCAGTGCTGCCCTTGCTCCTTTATCTTTGTACTCTGAGAGGAGCATTATGTGAAAATGAGGTATCCGCAGCCCAAAGCACAGACTTAAAGCTGTTTGTGTGTTCCCAGAATTCCTAATTGCTTTGCTTGTCACTTTAAAATTAATCACACTGGCATTCAAGGTTCTTTATTCGCAGCCCCGTTCTGTATCTCCAACCTTAACTGCCAACATTCTTAGAAACACCTTGTACATTACAATCAGGCAGCTCGGCTCTCCTCATTCAGTATGTTCTTCTTCCGGCCCACTCCTCTAGCATGCATATCAACATTTGATTTCTTTTGGCCCAAGATAATGCTAATTTCCTTTCATTTTTTTTGGTCATGTCTTTCCTTCAGTCATCTAACAAGTATACACCGTGTGCCTACTACTTGTCAAGTGAAGCACTGATAACTGAACACACATGAGCAAGTGTGCCAACATTTTCAGTCTTCATATATCAACCAGACACTTAGGAAGGCAATTAGTATGAGGTAAAGAGCTTTAGAAAAGGCCATACAACAGGGAGAAATTACAAGCTATTGGTGTAACATAGGAAAACGAATAAGGCTTCAATTTGGAGAATGGATTGCTGGTAATTGTTTCTCCAAAGAAATACCATGGAGGTGGCAACTTGTAAGGTATGTTATAACTCTTCAGAAATAGGAAAACAATGGATATTATGGAATGAACAATGGTAGAGAAGACTATGCATGTGAACCCAACTGTGGGAAGGAAATGTGGGATTTAAAATGTTTTATGGGTGTGAGACACATAAAGCAGAAAAGAAGCACACGATGGATGATATAGGCTGGAAAGGCCTATGCCGGATTACCAAGTGCTTTCAGCACTCTATCAAGGAACATGAAGTTTATTTTAGGGCAAGAAAATACCAATGAATAGGTTTGAGTAGAAGATTGTGACCTCTCATTATGAAGGAAATTCCTTCCACGCAAGGAATATGATATTATCAAGGATGATTTCTAAGTTTCTGCTTGAGGAACCTAAGGCATACTTCTTTGAAATAGAGACACAACCAAGGGCTTTGCTCTTGCTGGGGTCATACCTATCTGGATGACTTGTGCTGCCACTCGGGCCACGGTAAGTTCTGGACCTGTGTTCCTGGTGCAGCTGGGTTCTTTGATGATGTTCATGGCCTGTGTTGCCACAGGAGTCGTAGGAGTCCAACATGGTGATGTTGAAACCAGAGAGCCATGCTGAGCAGGCCCACTCCTCACTGGCCCTGGGATGGCTGACCATATCCCTCCCTTGCTGGACACTGCAGCAGGAGAGTTGGTCCTGCCCAGCATGGGAGACTTCCCCCCTCCCCGCACTTGGAAGAGATGGCCCCACCCTCACCACAGGTTTGAGAGAGCAAACCCCTCAGTTACCACCCAGATCTATATCCTGGGACTTGGGTTGGCCCACCACTACATCTAGCCCCATCTGTGACATGTTGGAGTTCCTGAAGGGACTAGTCCTGAGGAATGATAAGTACAAGATCCCCATGACTTAGGAAAACAGCAGGGTATTTGAGGGGAAGTTTGATGATGTCCAGTGATGATGTGTGGAAGAAGCCTTGAACCAGACCAATGATTTCATTGCAATAAACAGTTTTCAAGTGGGACTGACTTGATTGGGGGGGGGGTGCTGTATGACATACCACAGCTCCCAATGTCACTAGGATGAATAAGGAGGTTTGAAAAGACAGAGGAGTGAGGTGGGTATTTTGTTGCTGTTGCTGTTTGTTTTGTTTTAAATTAATTTTAGGAGGCTCCTTGGGGGTATGCTGCAGCGGTGATGGGTGGATATGGAGGGATGTGGAGGTAAATGGGACTGGAGTACATGATGTGAAATTCACCTCCCAAATCAATAAAGAATTGTATTTAAAAACAGAAAGAGGAGGTGATTAATGAATGTTCAGTATTATACATAACAGCTTAGACTTTGGGCACTTGACTGCATTTGTCCAATCAACTTTCCTTATGTGAAATCCTAGAGCATTGTCAAGCTCTCCAAACTTTAGTTTTTTTTATAGATTTCCTAAGGGAAATGGAAATCCTTGAGGGCAGGATTCTTTTTTTTTAACATTTATTTATTTTTAATAATATAACATTTTTATTACTTTTGAGACATTCGTACCATCCATTTTGATTATATTCCCTCTCTATTCCCTCTGCATCACCTCAAAGCAGTCAACATTCAATTCTGTAGATAGATAGCTTCTCAGTTGCAGTCATTGCCACTCTATTCACAGTAGCTAAGAAATGGAAACAACTCAAATGTCCTTCAGCTGATGAATGGATAATGAAAATGTGATGCATATACATAATGGAATACTATTCAGCTGTAAAGAAAAATGAAATCATGGAACCTGCAGGAAAATATATGGAACTAGAAGAATCTACTGAGGGAGCTAACTCAGACCTAGAAATACAAACCACATATTTGATTTTGAGAATTTCATGCATGAGTACTGTATTTACATAATTTTCACCCTGTCCTCTACCCTCTCCAACCCCTCCATGTATTCTCCTGCTCCCACTCCCTCTTAAATTCATGACCCATTCTTCTTTAATTATATATATATATATATATATATATATATATATATATATATATATATGATTATGTGTGTGCACAGGCACATGGTATATATAAATACAATCTCCCAAAGTTCATTCACTGTTGCTTATTTGTATGTTAGGGGATTGGATCACCTGTTGGGGGCTCATCCCTGTAGAACACTCTGGGTCCCAGAAAGCCACCCCCTAACTTGGTCCCACCTCTTAAAGATAATTGGTTAACAAAGCTTCGTCATCACTCTTTGACTAATTTCAGATGTGTATTGAATGAATATTGACTTCAGGCTTGCAGTGTATGCATAAACTATGACCTGTAAGAAACAAATGAAAATTTCGAAGTGCAACTCAAGTTCTCTCTCTTCCTAATTATGTGATAAAATTTTAAAGTGAAAATTAACACAGCGTATCGCTTTCTAGGAAAGCCAACTTGTACTTTTCTGTCTGGTGCATAAAATTTGTACACTTATCAGTGATTCTTTTGCCATATTTACCTTGAAATTTACTATGGGCAGAAAGACTGTCCCTCTGAAGTTCATATATATGATTGAGTCTCTAACCCTCCCTATAACTGTATTTGAAGATAGCGACTTCTTGGCAGCAATCAAGGTTGAATGAGGGCATGTGTCCAGGCCCTGATCTAATAGGATTAATGTCCTTATAAAAAGAGGTACAAGAGATCTCATTCCCTGACTACCAGGGAAGGACAGACACACAGAAGACAGCTGTCTGTAAGCTAGGGAAAGAACCCCACCACGTATGCCAGTATCTCGCTGCTGAAATGTACAACCTGAGAACTATGCTATTGTTATGGTAGCTTGAACAGACTAATACAGAATGCCAGCTTAACCGTTCTTGGCAGATTATCAGAATTTAACAGAATGCTGCCTGCCTGAATAAAAATTGAACACCAGATGAAATAAGGGGGAAAAGGAAAATGATTTTTATGATGATGAGGATCAAATTCAGGGCCTCAAACAGTGATCCAGAAAACTGAAAATTTCCTTATTCATAGTACTTCACCTGGAATTTTAGCTTCTTCGGTAATAGAGGGTTATCTCTTTGTTTATATGGAAGCCCACCTGGAATCTTGAAACTCCAATCTAAGGTGTTCTTGACTACCATCTTCTGCATCTGTGGAATAATTTTCCATTGGATGCATTATTCTATGTTGGTACAATTTCGGTGAAGATTTAAAGTTTTGACTTCACTCTTGTTTTCTAACAAATCCCCCTTAAGTCCTTACCACCTTACGTCCTTTCATTCCTCCTCCACATGCTCACACAAGATTTCCTATTAGGGTTTGATTTTTTGCAAACTCAATAGTCTTAGGGTTGTGTGGTGTTCACTTGGCATTTAACTTGCTGATACTCTCTGAGTGTCCCTGGATCTTTACGTTGAGATACGTCACTAACTGTAAAATACTCTTGACCATTACGGCTTCAACAAGTTTTTCCATTTTTTGTGAATTCAAAACATATGTGTATTTATCCCTTTTTTATTATCCCATATTTTTGCTTATTTTTATCCTCCCCTTCAGAATCACTAAAAGACTTTTCTTGATTCTTGTTATGAGAACATCACAGTTCAGATACTCTGATGGAATGAAAATTCCTAATCAGGGGAGAAAAATCTTAGCAAAAAAAAAAAAAAAACAATAAATGGTGGTAAAGAAAAAGAGTCAGGTGTAGTGGTGCACACCTTTAATCCAGGCATTTGGGAGGCAGAGGCAAGTGGATCTCTGTGAGTTCAAGGCCATCTTGGTTGACGTGGTGAGTTCCAGGACAGCTAGGACTACACAGAGGACCCCTGTCTCAAAAAAAACCACCACCACAACAAAATGTAAAGAAAAGGCATCCTCTATGTGGGAATGTAATCTAACACAGTCACTATGGAAATTAGTATGGGGGTTCTAGAAAGAAAGAAAAAGAGAGAGGGGGCAGGAAGGGATAATGAGAGAGAGAGAGAGAGAGAGAGAGAGAGAGAGAGAGAGAGAGAGAGAGAAGGAAAAATCAAACTAAACTATTTGTAACACATGACTCAGTCCCACCACTCCTGTGTGTTTATCACAAGCCTCCAAGTCAGGGAATATCAGAGGCACTTGTGAGTCAAGCTTTGCTGCAAAGGACTCAACTGCCAAATTACAGAACCAGCCCATCTGCCTATCCAAAAGGAGTGGATAAATAAAGTACAATGTAAAAGCACAGAGAAGTGTTGCTCAGTCATAAAGAATGAAGTTAAATTTGATGCAACCGGGGATGGTGATATTAAGCAAATTAAGATAAATACCACACGATTTTTCTCATCTGTGAATCCTAGATTTTAGATAGATACATAAATCATTTGTTTTTGTATGAAAAGATAGTAGGAGGCAAAACTTTTCAGAAAAACAAAGGTTACTAACAAGTGCGGGAGGGAGGGGAAACGGGGAGAAATGGGGGTATGGGGAAGAACACTGTCAAGATACATTTTATACTTGTATGAAAACGTCCCTATAAAATCCAGTATCATGTACATACCAGTTTTTTTAATATTGGGAACATTGGATTTAATGCAATTTTTATGAAATATAGTTGGAGTGACAACTAGATTTAACAAAGCATGTTGCTCTTTCTTAGGACCCATGTTCCATTCCTAGTACCCATGTCAGACAGGTCAAAACCACCTGGAGCTCAATTTCCAGGGACTATAATTTGAGAGGAAGCAAGGAAGGATGATCATGAGAAGAGTTGGAAGGAGGCAATGGCAAGGAGGGAATTAAGTCATTATATTTTAATATAAACAATAATAATTAAATATGCCTCAATGTTTCCTTTTCTGGCCTGTTATGTCACCTGCATTAACACATGCACATCTCTTCCACCCACATCATTAAAAATATTAAAAACACTTTCTATTAAATTTTCAAGAGGCTTTTAGTAGAAATTGGCCAGTTCACAGTAAAAGTTTATAAGACAATAAAAGGACCTAGAATGTCCAATGAGATTTTGCAAAAGAACAAAATTGGAAGAATTATATAATGTAATATCAAAACATACTATTTAGCCACAGTCACCAAATGTATGTTATTGGAATAAAGAAAGGCATGCAACTCATAGGAAACAAGTTGAATATTCAGAAAACAATTTACATTTACTGTTTCAACAAAGATTCTAAGACAATTTGTCCAGGAAAATGATAAACATATGAAAAACTGATTTAGGGCAAATTATATACTCAAATGCAAACAAAACAAAATCTAACAAATACTTCTTTAAATAACCACATCTTTACATTTACTTTAAATCATACACAGTTTTCAAGACAGGGTTTTCTTACCAAGCTAGACTGGAATTTATTTATGTAGGCAATTTTGGACTTGAACTTACATCATATCTCTTGCCTCAGCCTCTTGAGTATTGTAGTTATAGGTTTGATCCACCATACCCAGATTTATACATGAGTATTAACTCCAAAGTGCACATTAGTCCCAAATTTAAAGAGTAAAATCACAAAAGTCTTTGTTATTTGATTCAGAAAGTTTTCTTAGCTACAGCACCAAATACATAATCCATAATCGAAAGAAATTGTAAGTTATATTTCATCAACATAAAGACATTTGAACATCATTAATAAAATTCAAAAAGAAATATGACCTGGGCTACAGTATTTGTAAATCATATATCTACTAAAACAGTTTAATCTAGACTATATGAACAACTATAATAATAATATTAAGAATATAAATAACAAAAATTTGTACAAAGATTTAAATAGATTTTTTTACTAAAGAAAATAACTGGCTAATACACAGAAAAAGATAGTCAATATAGTTACTCATTATGGAAATGCAAATTAGCATCACAATGCAATACCAATACACACATTTTGAAATGTATTAAAAAGGCAGACTATACAAATCATGGGTAAATATGTGGAAAATTAAGTCTCTCATACATTGCTGATGAAGACACAAAATGATGCACCTGCGTGGCAAATGGTCTTGCAGTTTCTGCTAAGTTAAGCTCATGTGAGTGAACTATTTTATTAATAGGAAGCTCCTGAGGAGAAATAAAAGCATATGTCTAAAGATGTATATGACTTTTGTAACCATATTATTCGCAATAATACCAAAACAGCAACATCCAATGTGCCTGTCAACAGGTGAATGAACTTAGTGAATGTAGTTTATCTGTACATTGGAATACTTCCTGCAGCGACCTATTGATATGTGCTCGATTGTGAGTATCCTTAACAACATTATGTTAAAAACAAAGAGAGATTGTACCAGCCAGGGGGTCATGATGAGGGAACAAACCCACAGAGCTCACGGGAGCTCCTTGACACCCGAGGAACAGTCAGGGAGCTTGAATGGGACTGACCTAGGCCCTCTGCATGTGTGAGACAAACACTGAGAGCAGGACCTCTCCAGGCGCTTAGCTGGCTTTAGGTAAACTGTTCCCCATGCTGGATTACCTGGCCCTGCCTCAGTGTAAGGGAAGGAGCTTTGTCCCCACCTCAACTTGATGTGCCATGCTTTGTGCAAGTTCATGGGAGGCCTGTCCCTTTAGGAATAGAGATGGAGGAGGAGGGGAGAGGGAGGGGGTATATTGGAAAGGGGAGTGGACAGAAGGAAAGAAAGGACAGGAAAGTGGTTTGTATGTAAAATAAATGGGGAAAATGTTATTTAAATAAAAATGGGGAAAAAACAAACCCAAGGTTCATATGGATGATTCTACTTGCATGAAATGCCTAGTCAAAAAGGAAAGCTTTACAGATAGTAGCTGGTCAGTGGTTAATGTTAAAACAAACAAACAGAACCCTTCCTCTACATAAAGAGCTACAGCAAACAAAGAATGCCCAAAGTAGGAGGAAGAGTCTTCCTGAGGGAAGTGCCCTCTGATTGGTTGTCCAATGACAAGTGGTCAGATTTGAAATCACATACATACAAGTAACATTAAGCAGACTCAGCAGGTTTTACTGATATATTTAGGCAGTTATACATATATGTAACAATAACAAGAAAGAGCCTGCTGGAGAAATGGCTCTGTGGTTCAGACCACATGTTGCTTTTGCAGAGGGCCCAAGTTTGCTTCTCGGCACCCTGATCATGGTGCTCACAACCATTCATAACTCCTGTTACAGGGGATCCAAAGCTGTCTTCTGCCTTTTGCTGGTAACTGGCACACATGTGGCACATATACATACATACAGGAAAAGCAGATATATATATATACACACATATATATATATACATATATATATATGAAAAATTTAAAAGCCAAAACAGGAAAAGAGATCATGAATTTGAGAGTAAACAAGGAAGGAGGGGGATGGGAAGAGTTGGAAGAAGGAAAAAGAAAGGAAGGGGTTATGCAATTATATTTTAATTTAAATGATAATAATTAAATACGCTTTTATGTGTTTTAGAGTTTTCTTGAGCTATGTTAATTATACATAATAGCGGGCTTTGTCATGGCATTTTATACATATATAATTTATTGTAATCATATTTATTTCCTTCTCCTCTCTTGTCACCCCCCACTGGTTCTTTTCCTCTTCCCAACTCCTCCTCCTTCTCCTGTGTCTTTTATTGCAAATAATTGAAGTATCAAAAATATTTCTTTAGAGAAATTCCATGCCTCAGTGATTTCATTGTAAATCATGTGAAAACATTAAAGAATGGTCTTTATTTGCTTCCACATAATGTAAGAAGGCATACATTTACCGAGTTTTATGAGGCTGGCATATCACTAATGTCAAGACTAATTATAATTATAAAGAGAGGGGAACTATTTTTAGTTAATAAGACCTATCGCTAATGACTCCATTGCTAGCTGTTAGGGAATATTATTTTAAGGTTTGTTGCTTTTGTTTATGCTGCATTTATTTAACTCTGTGAAGCTGGGATTCTTTGTCTATCTAGAACACCTGATGGTCCTAATAAAAAGCTGAAGGGTAATAGTGAGGCAGGAGCAAGGATAGACATGGCTGGCAGGCAGAGAAAATAAATAGGAGAAACTAGAAACGAGGAGCAAATCAGAAGCCAGCTGCCCAGCAAGTCATGGAGAAAGAAGAAAGGTATACAAAAATAAAGATAAAAGCCCAGAGGCAAAAGGTAGTCAGGATAATTTAAGAAAAGCTAGCAAGAAACAAGTCAATCTAAGGCTGGCATCCGAAGTAAGAATAAGCCTCTATGTGTAATTTATTTAAGAGCCAAAAGAGTAAAACGTCACATATCTTGTTTATTGATAAAATATCATACACACTGCCACTAATGCTGGAAATAAGGCAAAGATATGCTCTTATTCAGACCTACTTTGCAATATTCTCATGAAGGAACTAGATCTTGGAGTAAGGCATGAAAAAATATGTAAGGCATAAAAATTGGAAAACAAGATACAGGATTGTTTCTATTTGCAGATTTGTAATTGTTTATATAGACAAGTTTAAGAAGGCTCTAAAATATCTCAAGGAATAGGAAAATGTAATCCTGTCAGAGAACCAAAGATTACTAATACAAAACATTGTTTTATTAAAATTCTGAGATTAGAGTAAATTGGTACAAAAGTGAAATATTTATAATAAAAAGACACACTATTGGAAACTTTGCTAAGGACTGGCAGTTTGTAAAATCACTGAACAGTCCCCAAATCAAGATACTAACATTGACTCCAAACAGGTTCCATTTCCATGTGGCTCCTTCTTGTTGCCCTCTGGCAGTCATATTTATATTCATCTTCATGCCTATTTTCTTAAGTTTAAATTTTATTTGTTTATGTATTTGGGTAGGTAGATGTAGTAGTAGTATGATGCTAAGCTCTTTGAACTCTTTAAAGGAGGCTGCCACTCAGCTCCCAAATGAATCACACATGTAATATTATTAGTTATCAACATTCAGCCCTAGCTTTGCTTGTTTCTTGCATGCTTTTTTTAAAATTTATATATCCCATATACCTTTTAGATTTTCCTGTTTCTCTTACTTCTGCAAATTGTACTCTTATCCTGTCGATTGCTGTGTAGCTGGATGGCTGGCCCCTGATGTCTACCTCCTTCTTGGGCTACTTCTCCAAACCCCCTTTTCCAGTTTTCTCCTATTATATATTCTCTCTGCCTGCTAGCCCCATGTATTCTTTCTCCTGCCTTCTTATTGGCCATTCATATCTTTATTAGATCATCAGGTATTCTATACAGGCAAAGTATCACAGCTTCACAGAGTTAAACAAATGCAACATAAACCAAAGAAACACAGGTTAAAATAATATCCCCAACAGGTAGAGGTAATCTGTTCCATGATGTACATGTAGAGTTTAGAGGACAACTTGCAGGAGTCAGGTCTCTCCTTTTCTGTTGTAGTTCTCAGGGATCAAACTCAGGACATTAGGCTTGGTGCAAATACCTTTACCCACTGAGTCATCTCACTATCCTCTCCTCTCTTTTGGTTTTCCTTTTATTGAAAATAGCTTTTTTTCTAACATAATGTATCCTGACTACAGTATCCCTCCCTCCACTCCTTCGAGCTCCTCCCCAACTCCCCTTTTATCCATATCCACCATTTCTATCTCTCCTTAGAAAACAAACAGGCCTCTAAGGAATAATAGTAAAAACTACAATAAGATAAAACAAAAAATAATACATTGGAATAGGACAAAACAAAAAAAGGGAAAAAGACCAAGAAAATGCATAAGAAACAAATGTAGAAGAGTCCTAGTAAACTCATGAGAAACAGATAGAGATGTAGAAACAAACCTTTTCACACACAAAAACAAGACAAAACGCTAACCTAGAAGCCATAATATATACACAGAGGTCCTGTAGGGTAAAAAAAATGAGTAAAATACATATGTATGTATGTTTATATACATGTATAGACAAAACAATCCCACACCAGTTCAGAATTATGAATAATAAAAGGGTTATTTATTTAAGGGGAAAATTTACAGATCGCTGTCCAAAATAACAGCCCTCTGAGTGACCAGGAACAGAGTCTAGCAGCCAGAAGCAGGAGCCAGAAGCAAGAGAGCAAGCACACAGCTACTGCTGCTTTTTAAAGCAAAAGACATCACATCCAAGTGGACTAGTATCTTAAAGGCTATTGGCTGAAGGAGCAGAAGGAGCTCCCACAGCATACATGCATGCATACGTATGAGTGTATGTGTGCGTTTTAAATAAAAGAAAATTTAGAAAGAAGATAAAATTACAAAAAATAAAAGCCTTTACATGGCGTTATGAGATAAGGTATCTCCAATGATGTTGTTAAGTATGCTTACTGTTGACCATATTCTCTTGAGAATGCAACACACTCTTAGGAGTAGTTTGTTTCTCCAGTGAGTCTACTTAGAGGAAACTAAATTTTAATTTGAAGTAGCTGTCAATTGGAAATAACTTCAGGGTTAGGGATGGGGCATGTGTCCACTTCTTCTTTCATCTCTATGACTCTGCCTGACAAATACTGCCTCAGTCTCTGTGAGTTTAGATGATCTTTGATCATGTTGACTTAGAGGGCCTAACAAGGTTTTCTTGGTATCCTTCATCCCCTCTGGCTCTTACGCTCTTTCTACTTCTTGTTCCTCAGGGTTCACTGAGCCCTGATGGGAGGGATTTGATGGAGATACCCCATTTATGGCAGAGTGTTAGTGTTAGGTGGTCTAAATCTATATAAGGTCTGGGTCTCTACACTTGTTTGCATCTGCTGCAAGAGAAAGTGTCTCTGATAATGGCTGAAAAAGATACTGATCTATAAGTATAGAAGAACGGTATTAGGAGTCGTTTTATTATTACTTTAAAAACAGTATATTTGGTCCCTAGGCTATGTAGTCTCAGACTTTTGGTCACCCAAGCAAGGTTGGGTATGGATTCCATTACAGGGAGTGGGGTTTAAGTCAAATCAGATACTGTTTGTATATGCCCCAAAGTTCTGTGCCACCATTGACCTAGAATGATTTCAATGCAGGACACAAGTACAAATTAAAGGGTTTGTTGCTGGGTTGGTGATTGCTTCCCCTTTGGTAGCTTACCTTTCTGTACCAAGAACACAGCACATAGGGGCGAGGATTCAATGTAGCCACCAGCTAATCCATGTTTCAATAAGTTATGCAGGTGTTGTCTTCAGCAATGAGGCCTTAACATCAGTTTGTGGAGAGTAACCTCTAGCCTTTGCAACAGTCTACATTGTTTTCTGGTTCCCATGGGACCCTTTTGGCCAACAACTCAATTATATGTAACCCAACCCCAATACTGGAAGCTACATTTGGTGATAAAAGATGTCCATTTGGGGCTCTGTCTCCCCCATTATGTGACAATTTTATTTAGATGACCCTCATATATGCATACTTTTACAAAACTTTTACCATATTAGGTTTTTATACGGCCCCCTTAAATGTCCCTTCATTTTATCTCTCTCTCCTGTATTCTACCCCACTTTTCCCTCCCCATTCCAATCCAACCTTGATTCTCCCACTCCAGTCCCCCTCCTTATGCATTTATTATTTTCATTTCCTAGAGAGATCGATCTACTCCCATTTAGTCACTTACTCTATGCCAAACCTGTGTGGTTCTGCAGATTGTAGCTTGTTTTTCATTTATTTAACAACTAATATCCACATATAAGTGAATCATACCATATTTGTCTTATTGAATCTGGGATACTTCTTACAGGATGAAAGTGGGATTCCCCTTTGTATGATGTGAATACCATTTGTTAATAAAGGAACTGTCTTGGCCTGTGATAGGGCAAAAGAATAGAGCTAGGCAGGGTAAACTAAACTAAATGCTGGGAGAAAGAAGGCAGAGTTAGACAGAAGCCATGTAGCCCTGCCGGAGACAGATATGCTGGAATCTTGCAGGTAGGCCAGCAGCCTTATGGTAAAATATAAAATACTGGAATGGGTTAATACTAGATGTAAGAGCTAGCTAGCAAAACACTGAAGTGATTGGCCAAGCAGTGATTTAAATAATATAGTTTCTGTGTGATTATTTTGTGAGTCTGGGTGGCCGGGAAAACAAACAAGTGGCTTCCTACAACAAACTGGCTCCTATTCCAGGATAGTTATTTCTACTTCCATCTATTTATATGCAAATTCCATGATTTCAGTTTTAAATGCTGAGTAATATTCCATTGCATAAATGTACCACATTATTTTATCCATTCATCTTTTGAGAGACATGTAGGTTGTTTCCAATTTCTGTTACAAATGGAGCAACAATGAATATGGTTGAACAAGTGTCTGTGTGGTAGGATGACACATCCTTTGGGTATTTGCCCAAGAGTGGTATAATGAGGTCTTGAGCTAGATTGATTCCCAATTATCAGAAAAATCAACATATTGATTTCCATAATGGATATACAAGTTTGCACTCCCACCAACAATGGAATAGTGTTCACTTCTTGCTCCACATCCTAGCCAGCAAAAGGGGCCACTTGTGTTATTGATATTAGCCATTCTGACAGGTGTAATATGAAATCATATAGCTTTGATTTCTATTTCCCTCATGACTCAGAATATTGAACACTTAAATGTTTCTCAGCCTTTTGAGCTTCTTCTTTTGAGAATACTTTGTTTACAGATTTGTGCTTCATTTTTAATTAATTTGTTTTCTTGGTATCTAGTTTTTTGAGTTCTTTATGTATTTTAAAAATTAATCCTTTATCAGATATGGAGTTGGTAAAAATGTTTTCCCATTCTGTATCCTTCTCAGTTTCATGAGGTCCCATGTTTGATTGTCTTAGTGCCTGTAGTAATAGTGTTCTATTCAGAAAGTCATGTACATTGTCAATGAGATCAAGGCCATTTCCCATTTTTTTACTTCTATCAGATTCAGTGTATTTGGTTTTTGTTGAGAACTTTGATTCATTTGGAAAAAAGTTTTGTCTGTGGGCGATGATAAGTAAGTATCCATTTGGATTCTTATATATGCATCATCCACTTTGGCCAGATTTGTCAACCACTTGTTGAATATGCTGTCCTTTTTCCAGAAGGTATTTAGGCTTCTTTATCAAAAATCATATATAGTCTCTCTATATGAGTAGATTTATGTCTCAGTTTTCAATTCAATTCCATTTATCAATGTGGTTGTTTTTATGCTTTTGTCAACACCACTTGGTTTTTATTACTGGAGCTCTGTAGTAGGACTTCAAACACAGCAGTTCTTTTATTGTTCAGGATTATTTTAGCAATCCTGGGTTCTTTGTGCAAGTTGTCCTTGCAAGATCTATAAAGAACTCTGTTAGAATTTTGATGGGGATTAGACAGAATCTATACATTGTTTTCAATAGAATGGCCATACAAGTCCTTGAACATGGAATACCTTCCCATCTTCTGATATCTTCTTTAATTTCTTTTTTCAAAGACTTGAAGTTTTTATCATAAAAGTCTTTCACTTCCTTGGTAAGAGTTACCACAGGGTATTTTATATTATTTGAAGCTGTTGTGAAAGGTCTTGTTTCTCTGGTTTCTTTCTCAGTCCATTTGTCATTTGTATATAGGAGGGCTTCTGATTTTTGTGAAGTAATTTTGTATCCAGCTATTTTACTGAAAGTGTTTATCAGTTTTTGGAGTTTCCTGGTTGAACTTTTTAGGTTCACTTACGTATACTATCATAACATCTGAAAATAAAAAAAAAAAAGCTTTGTCTTTTTCCTTTCCAAATTGTATCCCTTTGATACCCTTCAGCTGTTTTTTGTTTGTTTGGTTTTGGTTGGTTTGTTTTGCTTTAGCTAAAACTTGAAGTACTATAAAAAATAGGTATGGAAAGAGCCAATAATCTTTCTTGTTCCTGAGTTTAATGAAATTGCTTTGAGTTTCTCTGCATTTAAGTTAATGTTGGCTATGAGCTTGCTATAAATTACATTATTATGTTGAAGATGTTGAAGATTTCTCTGTTTATTTCTTGTTTCAATGACTTGTCTATTGGTGAAAGTCAGATATTAAAGTCTCCCACTATCAGTGTATGAGAGTCAACATGTGATTTAAGCTGCAGTAGTGTTTGCTTTATGAACATGGATGCCCTTATGTTTTGATTATTATGTGCCAAGGGGAATTTAGTTTTTTGTCCAATGTATTTGGTTCTCTGTATGCTTCTTGGATTCTTGTACCTTTATAGGCATCTCCTTTAGGTTAGGAAAGTTTTCTTCTGTTATTTTCTTGGCCTTTGAGCTGGAATTCTTCCTCTGTACCTATTACTCCTCTTCTAAACATTATTCTATCATATATTTAATCCTTTCCACAGTTTCCCTTCCATCCTATACCTATTGTTTTTAAGTTTGGTCTTTTCATATTGTCTCAGATTTCAGATTTTCTGGATTTTTTTAAAAAGATTTAGCAATTTCTTCCTTTGTCTTCTTTTTTTTTGGTAGCCATTTTTATTGTGTCTTCAATGCCTGAGATTTCCCATCTCTTGCATTCCATTAGTAAGGCTTATCTCTGAGGTTCCTCTTCGAGTTCCTAAATTTCTCATTTCCATCATTCTGGATATTTGTTGATTCTGTTTCAACTTTCAGGCCTTGAACTGATTAATTCATTTCCTTCCACTGTTTGTATTTTCATAGATTTGTTAAGGACCTCTATCATATTTCTAAAGGATATTTAAGATCTTTGTCCTGTGCTTCACTTATGTTGCAATATTCAGGACCTGCTGTGGTGGGGTTCTTGGGAAATACTGGAGACATATTGTCCTGGCTGTTATTGATTATATACCTGTTGTCTATTCATATATGTTTGTGGAGTTTATAATTCTAGGTGCTGATATCTGGGTTTGTCTGTTTGGGGCGGGTGATTTTTTCCTTAGTTTCTGTTGCTCTTTCTGGCTCAAAGGAATGTGTGTTGCCTAGTAGGGAGTTCTAAAATCCTGATAAATGTGGCCACTGGGGTTTCTAGGGAAAATGTGTTTCTAGATATTGGTGGTTGTAACTTAGGAATGAGTACGGTCTGCGAAAGAGGGCTGAGGTTGTTCATAGGAAGTAGGAAAGTGGAGTTTACCACTAGAATCTGTTTAATCGCCCCAGACCTCCACCCAGAATGGGGGCAGAGAATAAAGAGAGGCCACAGCAGGTGGTCTGCTACAAAGCTGGGGATGGGCCTGGGACATTGGATATGGAGGAGAGGAGTGAGAGTGAAAATCTGAAGCTTGCACCTGCTTGATTTATGAGCCCACTTGACTCTCTGGCAAGCTTGGCTATCCAGTTACCATGAAATAATGCTGGTGTTGGTGGCTGGACTTACAGGATGAGTGGGGAGGAGTTTGGAGCAGAAGATCTGTATCCACTGGAAAGGAGGAAATGTGGAGCAGATCTGCATCCACTGGAGGAGGGCTCATAGAGCAAAGGAAGCACGGCAGGTGGTCGGCTACAGAGCTGGGAGGGAGACTGAGGGATTGAATTTGGAGGAAGGAAGGGAGAGATGAAGATCTGCACTTAGGTTAAATGCTTCCCTGGCTGGAGTGGCCTGAAGGATCCCAGGGACCACAGACTATTCTTTATTATAATTCTGTCATTTTAATAGTGTTATATAAATGGAAGCAAAGGATATACTACTTTCACGACTGACTTATTTCACTATATTTAAACTTATGGATATTTATCCAAGTCATATACATCCAGAATTTGTTTTTTTTTTATTGCTGGGTAGTATTCCATATGGTGCCTATTAAAGAACATCTGGGTTGCTTGTATTCTTTACTTTGTTATAAATAGAGCTGTTATATTGATTTTAGCTTTTTGCATGAGCATAACTTCTTTCTATGAGATAAATGCCCTCAAATACTGTGAATTGTTATATGGCAGTTGCGCAGTTACTTCTGTAAGAAATTGCTTGTTTGACAGAGGTGTTAAGCACATTTGCATTCTCTTTTCCATTTTAGAAGGGTCCGATATATTTTTTTTGCATTCCTAAAAGCAGCTGGAGTTACATCTACTTTCTATTCCAACTCTTCTGATAGACATGCATCTCATAGTGGTTTTAATTTATATTTCCACTGACTAATGATATTTGAAATGTTTTCAAGTATTTATTTGTGATTTATCTTCTTTGATGAAATGTCAGTCTGTGACATTTGCACATTTTGAAATTATATGAATTCATTTTTCTAGTTGAAAGTGTTGTAGATACCAATACCTCCTTGAAATATGTGATTTGAAAATGGCTTCTCCTTATCTGTAGCTTGTTTTCCTTCCCTTTAACAATGAGATTTAGAGATCAATTTCTTAAAATTTTGTGATGGGCAGTTTATCAGTACTTACTTATGTATGTCATTTTGCTGTCAGTTCTTAGAGCAATTTGCTCAGCTCTTTATCCTGAATATTTTTTTCCTGTTTCATGATTATATTCATGATCTATTTTGAGTTACTTTCAGAACAATGTGGAATATTGTGTTTAAGGCTCATTTTCATGGATACAGATGCCTACCTACACCAATATAATTTACTTTAATGGCTGCCTTTCATCCATTGATTTACCTTTGAGGAGAGGAAAAGAGTATATTTTGGTTTGCACTTCTAGAAAGTTAAAGTGTATCTATCATGTTGGGAATATGTAGCAACCAGCATAGAAGGCATAGTAGTAAGAACAAGTGAGTGACTGTTCACATTGTTATATCCTCATCTCACTTTGTTCTTTTTACATAGTTCAGAATCTTAGCCCGGGGAATGGTGCTACCTAAGTGGATGGATTCTCTGACTCCATAAAGTTAATACCACCCCCAGACATGCCCAGAGGAGATAGTTGACTAGCCAACTTAGTTGAATCTGTGATCTCACCATCCAGTTAAAAACATGTTCTCAAATATAGTACTTGTGCACAAAATGTTCAAATAAATTTAAAACCCAAGTTTAAAGGTAAATACAATAAAATAAGCTCAAGGACAACGGCTCTAAAAATATAAGGGCAGAAGATGCTTTCTTTTTTCCATTGTATAATCTTAACTTCTTTGTCAAAAATCAGGTGTTCATAGGTGTATGGATTAATGCCTGGGTCTTCTATTTGATTCCATTGGTCAACCTGTCTGTTTTTATGCCAAATGCCAAGTAGCTTTCATTACTGTAGCTCTGTGATAGAGCTTGATGTCAGGGATAGTGATGTCTCCGGAAGTTCCCTTATTGTACAGGATTGTTTCGGCTATCCTGTTTTTTTTTGGTTTTTTTTTTCATATGAAGATGATTATTGTTCTTTCAAGGTCTGTGAAGAATTGTGTTGGGATTTTTATGGGGATTTCATTAAATCTATAGATTGCTTTTGGTAGGATTGCCAGAAACCTGGCCCTAGAGAAAAAAAAAACAAAAAACAACAGGAATCCACAAGGATGATCCCAACTAACACCCTAAGCAATAGAGGAGAGGGTGCCTGAAACTGACCTTGCTCTGTAGTCAGATTGATGAATATCTTAAAAGTCACCACAGACGCTTCATTCAGCAACTGATGGAAACAGAAGCAGAGACCAACATTGGAGCACTGGGCTGAGCTCTCAAAGTCCAGTTGAAGAGTGGGAGGAGTGAGAATATGAGCAAAGAGATCAAGGTCATGATGGGGACACCCACTGAAACAGTTTACCTGAGATAATGGGAGCTCACCAACTCCAGCTGCACAGGGAAGGAAACAGCATAGGACCAAACTAGTTTCTCTGAATGTGGTTGACAGTTGTATGGCTGGGGTAGACTTTGGACCACTGGCAGTGGCACCAGGATTTATCCCTACTGCTTGTTCTGGCTTTTAGGGAACCCATTCTCTTTGGATGGATACCTTGCTCAGCCTAGATATAGTAGGGAAAGCCTTGGGCCTTCCCCAAAGCAATGTGACTTACCGTCTCTGAGGAGTGGATGGGGGGTGGGGACAATAGGTAGAGAGAATGGGAGAAAGGGAGGGAGAGGGAACTGGGATTGGTATGTAAAATGAAAAAAAGATAGTTTGTTTTCTTTAAAAAAATAAAATAAATTGAATAAAAAGTATATAAAGTAGATAACGAGGAAAACATCTGATGTTGACTTTGAGTCTCTATATGCACACATATACACACAACAAAAATAAAATTAAAAAAAGAAATGAAAGTAGAAGAAATTTGGGAAGAAAAAAGGTACAAAAGCCAGGGGAGTGGGTACAAAACAGGGAAAGAGGTTAATACGAACAAGGCACAGTATATATGTATACAGACCTGTCATAATAAACCCATTCTTTTTATAAATATATGCAAATTAAAAGGAAAAACGGTTCATCTATGTGCATGTGACTGATGCTGCAGAAAAATAAGATTACCCTATCAAAATAGGCAACATTTTAATATATCACATATATACTTAGGAAAGTGAATTTCAAAGTAATTCTATTTATAATAGCCTGAAGTAGTTAAACAGGAATAAACTTAACAAAAAATAGGCAAGGCAATATATACATTCTTATGAAAAAAATCTAAGAAAAATGCAAAATAAATTAGATGAATGCACTATGCTTTCAGTTTAGCATGGAGAAGTAATCATTCTCCCAACTTTATTTATGGTTCCAAATTTAACTTACAGCCACAGTCAAATATCAAAAGACTTTTTAAAATATAAATTGACAAGCTGATTCTAAAGAAACATATAGCATTCAAAAGACCAGGAGAAATCAAAGCAATATTTTAAAATTACCACTGAAAGAAATATTTCAGTTGATTTAAAAATTAATATTAAGGTCAAGACTGTGATAGTCGCTCAAGTAATGACAGATATATTATTGGAAATAGAAATTCAGAAATAAACATGAACTTAGACAGCTATTCAATTTTTGACAAAGGTGCTAAAGCAATTCTACAAGGAGAGGAAGATATTTTTATTTGGTTTTGCTTGCTTTTTGATCTCCTTTTACAGGCAGTTCTAGAATAATTGCGTACCCATGAAGATAAATAAGAATCTTAACCTTTTTTGTGACAGTAAATATGAAAATTCCACATATAAAAATAATAATTCTCAAACCTTTTATCATAAGGTATGCAAACTTAATTCATGATGGATCGTAGACATAAGCATAAAGGTTAAACCATGCAGTTTAGAGGAAAACATGTATGAATACCTTTTCTAAACCTGTAGGTGAAGGATTTGTGTATAAGGCACAGAAATCAGTAGCAATATAAAACTGACAAGATAAATTCCATCAAACGTTAAATCACTTGTTCACTCACTCTAGACATCACTCAAAAAGTCTTAGAGTAAGAGAAGATATTTGTAAAATTAGTATCTGACAAGACTGCTACGCAGAATATCAAGAAACTCATAGAGCTGCAATAATAAACCTCTTAAAGAATTTAAATGCATGGAAGTTACGCAGCCAACTCAGAAAGAAGTTTTCTTGCTTCCTATAAAATTGAACATAGAATTGACATAGGACGCATCTCTCTTACTCTTACATACATACCTAAGTGAGTCAAAAATTTATAGGCACAGAAAAACTGTGTTGAAATATGGAGCGGCGGCGGGGCTGCGTCCCCAACACCCAGGCCGCTTGGCTAGGTCATGCCCGAAATAACAACACACAAACTGTATTCATTTAAGAACTGCTTGGCCCATGAACTCTAACCCTTACAGGCTAATTCTCGCACCTGGACTAGCCCATTTCTAATGATGTGTGTAAGCACCCCAAGGTGCACTTACCGGGAAGATTCTAGCCTCCGTCCATCATGGTGTCTCTGCTCCAGAGAGCAGAGCTGTTGAGTCTCCGGGAGCAGAGCAGAGTCTGACCTCACTTCCTCTTCCGCCAGCATCCTATTCTGTTTTCTCCTCCCACCTATGCTTTAACCTATCAGGGCCAAGCAGTTTCTTTATTGCTCAGCCAATGAAATCAACAGATTGATATGACACTCCCACATCACATTAAGGGTTAAAAATAGTCTTATTATTTCTCCAAATTGGAAGCAACCTAGAAATTTTCCAATAGATAAATGGATCCAGAGACTATGTGGAGTATTGTTTGCTAATCAAAAGGGACATATGCCTGCTTTTGCAATAATGGAGAGGAGTATTAAATTCATTTTGCTTAAGTGAAAGCAGGAAAATTGCAAGGCAAAGTATTGTACCAGTTTATATATCTGAGATTCTGCAAGAGAAAAACCGACATATAGAAGACAGATCTGTGGCTTCTAGGAGTCTAGAGAAAAAGGAAACAATATCAAAGGGACTGTATATATGGACATTTTCACGTGATGGAAATGTGTATGGCACCATGCTATGAACGCATGAATGTGCATTTGTCAAAACCCAAAGTACAATATCTCATGGAGAGTGTCTCATTGTATAAACATGAAACAATCTAGGATATCTACAGAACCTAGGATGGAATAAAGAGTATGGAAATATATCTAATTTTTTATAAATACAATATAGCTTTATTCCATGAAGTGAAAAGGGAAGTGGCTTGCTTGATAATTGTGGTTATTTGGTGTGTCCTAAGAAAAACAGAATTGCACACAAGCACTGTATTGTAGATAAATATTTCTCTTACAAGGGTACAGTTTAGCAATTCAGAAACTTCATTACATGTTTACTGGAGTTGAAAAAATAGGAGTAGATTAAAAGTAGTAAAAGCAAGCTTTCTCTACTAGAGAAATAATTAACAAATAAGACAGGAGAATACATTAGTTTTATATTGCTGCCATAATAAATTACCATAAACTAAGTGCCTTAAAAATAACACAAATTTATTTTCATATAGCTCTGCAGATAAAATTTCAGTATAATCTTAAGGGGGCAAAACAGAAAGTGTCAGCATACTGCTTCCTTCCTACTTTTCTTACTTGCTTCTAGAAGCCATATGTGTTCTTTGGCTTATGGTGTCCTCTCTCCAGGAAAGTCAGTAAGGGTTTATCTTTCTAGGTGTGCCCTGAAGAGTCATATCCACCTTCCACTCTCTTTGTGTACGCCAGATCTTTATGGATGCTGTGAAACAATGAGCCTCCTCAGGAAACCCAGGATAGCCTCTGTGCCTTACAACCATTGTGTTGAAAATGTAATTCCCTTTTGCAGTGTAATGGGACATCATTGCTTTCTGGGACCAGGATGCGAGTATCTTTTGGAGGCTAGTTTTCTGTCTCCTACAGGAAGAAGGATAAAATAACCCTTTTCGTTCTGGATTTGCATTAGAGGCATCAATGTAAATCCATTTGTTTTGATACATATACAGATCAATTGAACATAAAATACGGTTTTTATATATTACTTTCTTGGCGCTACCTACCAGGAAGATCTAGAAACAGTAACACCTTGTCAGGACCAAAAACACCCAGGTTTGTTTATACCTTGGTGTCTGTCTTAGTTACTGTTCTATTGTTGTGAAGAGATAGTGTGACCAAGGCAACTTACAGAAGAAAGTATTTAACTGGGGACTTGCTTATAGCTCCAGGGGGTGAATCAATGATTGTCACAGTGGGTAGTGTAGCAGCAGGCAGGAAGGGGTGGTGCTGAAGAAGTAGCTGAGAGCTACATCTTGATCTGCAGAGAGAGACACTGAGGCTGGCATGGGCTTTTTGAACCCCCCCCCTGTAACATACCTACAACAAGGTCACACTTCCTAATCTTTCTCAAGCAGTTCTACTAAGTAGGGACCAAACATGGAAACAGATAAACCTTTGGGGAACATTTTTGTCCAAACCACCACAATTTCTGAAAAATACTTTTCATTAAAAACAGTTCATGAGCCCCTAAACAATGGATGATTCTACAGAAGAATCAGGGACTGCGGTAGTTTGAACGTAATTGGCCCCCAAAATCTTATAGGGAGTGGAACTATTAGGAGATGTGGCTTTGCTGGAATGGGTATGGCAATGTTGGAGAAAGTGTGTCTCTGTGAGTGAGGATGGGTCTTGAGGTTTCCTATGCTCAGGATAACACCCAGTTTTTCAGTTGGCTTCCTGTTGCCAGCAAGGTGTAACACTCTTAGCTCCAGCATCCCATCTGCCTGCATGCTGCCATTCTCCCCATCACAATAATAATGGACCGAACCTCTGAAACTGCAAGTCATATACCTGCATTAAATGTTTTACTTTATAAGAGTTGCTGTGGTCACGGTGTCTCTTTATAGCAATAAAAACCCTAAGTAAGAAATGATGAACAGTAATGCTGGAGTGTAAGCCTAATAAACAATTTCCTCCCTGACTTGCTTTTTGGTCATGGTGATTTGTCGCAGCAATAGAAAGCTGAACTAGATAGGAAAACCATAGAAGACAAACTTGGATAATGTTATATTGGTAGAAACTACTTTTAAAAGCAACCGTACGTAAGAAGGCTATGTAAAAATGATACGAGGCCAAATCTGTGGGAGTCCATAATTGCTGGACACCTAACTATCTAATTATGGTGGTGTATCACGAGCTGAAGAATCTTGACATCCACACTTACATGGGTAATTTAATAAATTAATGGAAAATGGAGAGTTAATCTTTTTCATAGAATAATTCCAATTAATAAAAGTAGAAAAAAATGAGAATAAAAGAAAACCAATTGGGCAGTATTTTTTTGTAGGCAAGATCCACTGAATAATGCTGAAACTAACAGATCAAACTTTAATGAAAATGATATATTTCTAATTATCCCAACTATTAATTATGAGGTTATCTTATATGTTTACATTTTTTGTTACTCCTTCAATGTGCTATATTGGGTTATGTTCCCTTTCCCTGAAGTGTGAGATAGACTTAGCTGTTTGTTTCTACTGGAAAGAGTATAAATTCTATCCAAATGTGGATTGTTTAAGTACTGAGGATTTATGATACTGGGGAAGGCTAATTTCATTGTGAAAAATCTAAAAGGCACTATTTTGGCCACGTGGCTAAAGTTAACATCACCATTGATAAACCACATGTGAGGTGCCTCTACTGTCATACGCTGAAAGGGCACTTTGCCCCATTTTCTCCTTAACACATGGACCCCCATTTGATTCTGACAAACCATTAGACAAAGCCAAAATGAGAAATAATCTACAATGCCATCTCAAGAATGTCAAAATGTTGAGTTGAAAGTAAAGACTGAGGAACTATCACAGACTGAATGAATATAGAGACAAGGAAATACAGTGTAGCATCCTAGATTTGATATTGATACAGAAAAAAGGACATCAATTGATAAGCTTATGATAGAGTTCTATCAGTTTACAGTCAGTAGCAATATGTTAACTTTTGATAAATGTGTGTATTATAGTTGCACAATGTTCTAACATTATAGTAACTTTTTAAAGTATTCTTATAACACTTTCTTAAACCTAAAATTCTTTCAAAATATTTAAAGGGGCTAAAGGTTTAAGCAGACAGTACAAGGGTAAATATAGGAAATGCTAGAACACACAAAAAATACTCAATATCATCGGACATCATAGAAAAGCAAATTAAATCTACAAGGCAATATCAACACCCACCCACCTGGACAATGAAACTTAAGAAAGCTGTCAACATCAAATGTGGGTAAGGAAATGGAGCAATCAGAATTCTCCTACATTTGGGTGGGAGTGTAAAATAGTACTATGACTTTGGAAACTATCCCAGTAGTTTCTTCTAGAACGAATTTATTCTATGATCGAGCAATTAAACTCCTACATATTTAATAAAAATAAATTAAAAAGCATATGTCCACATAAAATATGGTCGTAAATATACATTGAAGTTTAAATCACAACAGTAAGAACTGGAAGCATCCTAGGTATCTATCAGTATAATAAAAACTTTCTATGCTCATAAAACTGAATATCACAACAATTTGGAATCAACTACTTTTTAGTATGAAATAGCATGGATAAATGGAAAAACATTATTTTGAGTGCAAGAATCTCATATAAAGTGCTTACTAATACCCAGAACAAAAAAAAAATACGTTGTGAGAAAGGATAGGAAAAAATTTAGCAAGGATTGACAGAATTGGTAAATAACAGAATTCTGGGTTGCTAGTAATTTTCTGTATTCTGAAAGTTGTTTAATATATGTGTGTGAATTTGTCAAAATTTAATGAATGTGAACTTAAGACTTTTTAATATGGTTGTATGCAATCTTTTCATCAAAAGAAAATCTGTTAGCAATTATTCAACTCTAATTACTGCTAGGGAGGCAGAGGGTTTGGGGAGCTGAGAGTATAGGGTTATGGTGGGATGAGTGACCAAGTGGATAGGAGTGTAAAGAAACCACGTGGAGGCCTCCTGTCTTATAACCCAAATAAAAAATACAAAAGAGGCATCAAAAACCTTTCCTGTGTACGACTGGATGACATTTGCCCTAGAAGCTGTTCCCAGTCAACATCATGCTCAGTCCCAGGTCTGAAATACTGTCCCAGGAATTGGTCGGGGGGGGGGGGCTCCAAACCCTCCAAAATAGCACAGTTCCTTGCCAATTCTCTTAGTGGTTCACCAAAATTAGAGGGTAAGCCCATAGTTCAGAAAGCCCCAGTCACCTTGCTTTTCAGTTGTAGAAACAGGAGGCTAGAACTGACTTGCAAACTTCTTTCTTGCTAGCTAACATTCAAACCACTGGAGGGTATAAAGGGAGAAAAGGTATCACTAGTCTTACCCACCTGTGAACTCAGGAACTAAAAAGGTCAACCTGTTGGGGAAAATATGCAATAGGAGATGGACTGCTATGGGAGTCAACTGCGCATGACTGGATTTGAGGCCCACATCACGAGTGGGAAGGGATGAGGAGAAGCCCATGTCTGGTACTATAAACCCAGCTAAGAGCCCATGTCTGGAGAGAAAGTAGACTCAGGTGGGGAACTCATTACAGATGTTTAACTCAACTGACAGAGCATCAGACTACTCTGAAAATATTTATGGTTATGTCTATGGACAAAAGCTGCTCCCAGGCTTAATCCAGGAAGGCTCTTCTTACAGTGAATGCAGAATCTCATGGCTTCCCAAGATGTTAAGAATAGATGACACATTTGGACTCATAAGAAAGACACAAGACCATCTCTAAGGCTCAGGGAACATTGTTAAAGAAGGGGAAGAAAGTATGTAAGAGCCAGAATACAGGGAGAAGGGCTACAAAATGGCGTCCTCCAGACTCAGTATAACCAAAGCAATCACCTCCTCACAACTCTAGTTACCTGTACTGGGCGTACAAAAGACTGGCCCTGTCAAAAATTGGCCCTGGAAGACTGTTGTGCTCATGGGATTTTATTCTTTACCACTGAACTCCCTGCAACTCATAGAACTTGAAATAAAAGAAATATTGATTTTAGTTGTGTGCCTTATCTATCATTCTCTAATGAATAGCTCTAGATCAGAGTACCTAGGCTGGCCTTGGACTTTTGGTACTCCTGCTACAGTCATCTTGTGTGCTGAGACCCAGGAATCACTTGGATTCTGTATTGTTTAAAATATTTCCTTTTTTTCAGTAAGAATTGCAAAGATACAACTAAAAAACTTGAAATAACATACCTGTAAACTGATTCAAATTCAATAATGTCCATAAAACACCAAAGAAACAATAATGTTTTAAATCACTTTTAACATGTATATATTGGGGAGTTCAACATCAAAATAATTTTAAACCAAAAATTTTAAAACACATAATCCGTGGCATATTTCTTAGTTGTATGACATAGTCCTAGTGGCTCAATGACCAAAAAAGAAGGCATTAGAATATGGCAGAAACTTTAGAGGTAGTCATTGACACATTATGAGACAATATTTGGTTGTTACCAAGACACTTCTATGGGGAGTCCAGTTGAGCTCTGTTGAAATAGAAACAGCTCCATGATCCAATATTTTATAGAGCAGAATTAATAAGATATTCTAGGGAATATTATCTATTAACTGCGTTTTGGGTTAGTGGAGAGTGAGTCAAAAACTAGTGTCATAGGAATGAAAACTACTCAGGTAGAGCTAAGAATGAAAAACGAATATACTCACCAAGACTTGTGACTGAAATTCTGAACTGGTGGCAGATATTCAGGAGGGGGAAGAACTAGAAGAGCCTGCTAGGGAAGAAAGGTTGTCCTTGGTTACTGTCACTGGCAGGATCTCAGCATCTTATGTTATAGTCCCACGAATACTGCCACCAGCAAGAACACAAAGAGAGGGAACTCCACATAATAGAGAGTCCCACATCCTACCACATCAAGCTCATGATATTGGTCAAATTAGTCTTTGTATTTCTGAACATGAATTAGAGGGCCAATGCTCAAAAATGGGAATGTTGTCCAGTAGTAGATGTTCCAAAAGTTATAGACACATTTTGATTATTACCATGCCTGGTGGGTGTTACCGACATTCAGAGCATGGGGACTAGTGAGCTTCCTTGCTCGAAAATACACAGAACCATATTATGCAATGAGTATCTGTCCTATATACCACGGAGCTTTAGAATCTTTTAGTAAGCTTTAATAATACAGATGAGAAAAAAAGCATGTTATTTGAGTCTTGCCTTAATGCGACAGCAGCTTTTATACTACTGTTTTTCTGTATCTTTGACTTTTATGTTTTTCTTTGTTATGTGTAATGATTCCCAATCCTTTTATATAAACCTATTTATTTTAAGTCGGTGAAAACGTGTATTTCATTATGCTGTCTGGTGTGGTCGTGTCTTTGCATTTGTATATTGAAATACGTATCAATTTATTGTAAATTACTTTCCTTTCAGTCCTCATTCATATTTCTGTTAGGTCACTGTGTTGATTTTGTTTAAATTATGTATGTAGGTAGGGCATATCATCTATGAACTTCATTTGAGGATATTGAAGGAGTGATGAGTCACAAAACACTTGTTATTAAGAGTCAGTATTAAGCCTTGTAAGGATGAAAACTACTGATAGAGACCTAAGAGTGAAAGATACGTCTAGAGAATAAAACTAGAAGTGATTGAAATTGTGACTCATAATTAGTGTAGTAGGTGGAAGAAATCTATGTGAGTGAGCCCCAGCACCTGAAAGCTTCTGCCTGGAAGAATCATTGCTACTGTGCGCCAGACCCTTCTCATCTGCATAGAAACAGGTCTTCATAGTGATCTTTCTAAGACAGACTTCATCATATCTTCACTTTTCTTTTTTTTAAAAAAAATATTTACTTATTTATTTATTATGTATACAATATTCTGTGTGTATGCCTGCAGGCCAGAAGAGGACAGCAGACCACATTACAGATGATTGTGAGCCACCATGTGGTTGCTGGGAATTGAACTCAGGACCTTTGGAAGAGCAAGCAATGCTCTTTAACCTCTGAGCCATCTCTCCAGCCCCATATCTTCACTTTTCATACTAGGTCATCAGGCCCCAGAAAGAGCAAACTAGTTGTCATATTTCTCTTAGTGGCAGACCTGGAAATGGAAGATCTGTTTGGTTATGAGCTAAGTTTTATGCCTTTTACTTTCCTGCTATCTACTTTCCCACGGTTTCCAAAATAATGGTGGAGAAGAAAAGTGATAGGCATTCTCAGCCCTCTACAAGGAAATCATTTTCCAAGGATCTGTGATTGAGGATCTTTGAGTATTTATTGAGTACCATGAAACACTTTTTTTTAATTTTTCGAGACAGGGTTTCTCCGTAGTTTTTTTTTTGTTTGTTTGTTTTTTTTTGTTGTTGTTGTTGTTGTGGTTTTTTTTGTTCCTGTCCTGGAACTAGCTCTTGTATACCAAGCTGGCCTCGAACTCACAGAGATCCGCCTGCCTCTGCCTACCGAGTGCTCGGATTAAAGGCGTGCACCGCTACCGCCCGGCTCATGAAACACTTTTTAAACCCATAGAACCCTCTTTCATTAAATGCATTAAATAAAATTTTAATACAAGTGAATACGGAATATGGGTAGTAAGTACAAGGTTAACAGAGAAAGAAGAGAAAATGGGGGTACTTGAAAGAATAGCAGAAGCTCCTCCCTCTCTCATGTGTGTCTAAGTGTGGGGCATATGAGTGGTGTATGTGTGTGGAGGGGTGTATGTGATCCCAGTGTATCCTATGTATATAAAGAGGAAACCACAACAAGGATTTATAGGATGCCCACTGTGTGCATGACAAAAAAAAATCTATTAAGAAATAGAAGGCACAGCGAAATACTGGAATAAGGAGCCATCCTCTGGGAAGGTGTGTTGCGGGGAATAAAAAGGCACCCTTACTACTTACAGGCCTCAGATCTCCAGGGAAAGAAAACTGGAACAAGGCCAGCTGGCCTGGGTCTGAAAAAGCATGGGATAAAAACCGGACTCGCTGAACATAGCGGACAAGGAGGACTACTGAGAACTCAAGAACAATGGCAATGGGTTTTTGATCCCACTGCACGTATTGGCTTTGTGGGAGCCTAGGCAGTTTGGATGCTCACTTTACTAGACCTGGATGGAGGTGGGGTCCTTGGACTTCCCACAGGGCAGGGGACCCTGATTGCTCTTTGGGCTGACAAGGGAGGGGGACTGGATGGGGGAGGGAGAGGGAAATGGGAGGCGATGGCGGGGAAGAGGCAGAAATCTGTAATAAATATATAAACAAACAAACAAACAAACAAATAAATAAATGAAAACTGGAACGAAATGTAAAAGCCGTACTAGCAAATTGTTAGCCAGATGTGCTGCCCAAAGGCTGGGATGAATTCATACTTAACTCACTGAGCTAGCGTCAAGAGAAAAGAGTTAAGTGGAGAGGCCAAGGAGACAAAAAAATGTTTTGGGGCATGTTGTGGGCGTGAATACATCCAAAGAATCAACAGGAAATGAATAAAAGATTGTGGAGCTGCCTGCAGGGCTCCAGTGAAGCTAAGCTGCTGGGATTTATGCATTTGTTGATTATCCACTTTGTGCACTACCCATAGTAAATATTCAACCCAAGGCAGCTGCCTCTGCCTTTGTACCTTTCCCACTCCTGCCTCCCCCCCGCCAATGTTCTGTCTCATTTATTCCCAAGTTGTGAGCAATCTGAGCAACAAATTATAAAGACAGTGCATACACACATAGGGTTTGCTGCTTTACGAAAAATTTACATCAAAATTAATCTGACACATATTTAATGATATGCATAATTGTTATTGTGCTGGGTGGCAATTAGGCATAAATTGTAAACAGTTCGCATAAATGCCTGTAATTAGAATTACTTCCAAACAGTTAAACCAAATTCTTAGTTTCTTTCCTGAGTTTGTCAGCATTAGTGTATCCCTCATCTGCATCCACGTCAGCAGTGAATGAGCTGGCATTAATCATCACCTTCATCCTGCACTTGTTTGGTAAAGCATAAAACCCTGGGGAGGGGGGTGTCTCTTTGTCCAGCATCTACTTCTAACTTCCACTCAAAAAGCCCCTCTTTCTGTACTGTTATAATGCTGTCTTTTGCTAGTCTCTGGGGATACTCCCATCCTTTCAAGGTTTTCAGAAGGATCAGAGGGTAGGTCCTTGGTAATTGTGGTAACATAGGGAGAGTAAATTGACTCTGAATATCAATATTCTGAACTCCATGGTCTGGTGCTCCAGAAAATAAAAAAAAGGCTGAATTAATTATCCACACTTCCTTGATTCCTACCCTTGATCCCATGAAATGACTAAGTCACTTCACAAATGTCCCCAAGGGGATAGAATATCACCAGAAAGGACAGTCCTGCTCCAATCCAAACCTCGACCCCCCTCCAAGTTGGTAGAGACAAGAATTGAAATGCCTATGAATTTCAATTCTGGGTTACTTGATTTTGCCATTAAAGATAGATGGTCTAAAAATTCCCAAGGAAACCAAAACACTTATGGGAATACCTGCCAGTAGATGAGCTGTAAGTCTCAAAGCTAGACCTGTACATCACAGTCTGCAGCCAATGAAATCTTGCTATTTACCTTCTCTGAACCTCAATTTCCTCATCTGTAAAATGATAATAAAAAGCAGAGTCTGGTTTGCAGGACCATTGGTGAGGATTTCATGGAACCATGTATATAAAATATTACCACATTGCCTGGAACAGAGCAAAATTTCATTTACCGTTAGATGCATTTGTATTACTGTGGCTATTGTTGCTTTTAGCTGTAGCCTTGGATTCCTCATTACTGTGCTTGTTTCTACGTGTGTTTACTTCTGTAGGAAGTGGAACTACAGGAAATGAATGTATGAAATGCTAGTGGTAAAATCTGGAAGGCAAAGTCACAGATGACCTTAAATCAAACAGAACAGCACAGATGGCTCAGACCCTCATCTATATTCCATATTTGTTAGAGGAGGTTGGTGCCGACCTGGAACACACTGAAGCCTGGCATTTAGAGGAGACCAAAGCCAGACCAGATTAAAATGATCATTAGAAACATCCATTTTGTCTATGGCCATGCCACCCTGAATGTGCCTGATATTGTCTTAGCTCAGAAGCTAAGCAGGGTCAGGCATAGCTACTACTTAGTATTTGAAATGGGGAATGTTCACTTAATCACCAAAAATGTATTCACTGAACCCTCAGTGTAAGACCCTGAGGGTGCAAGGAGAATAGGCAAGATATTTTAGAAAATGAAAGAGAATGTAAGTTAATATATGCAAAAGGGAACCAATGCAGAGTATCTTCCATACACTGGAAGCAGCAAAGATAAAAGATGCTCTCCTCTCTGTGTGAGAGGTTCAGGGAAGCTTTGTTTCAGAGAAGCAAGCATTGAAATAAGAGCGTAAAATACTAAATCATATATTTAAAAAACATGGTGACAATCAAGAGGCCTTTTCTACAATGCAACTTTAATTTTGGAACTTACTTTGTGCCTCTGAAATGCTGTTGATTTCATGGCTTCTTTCCTCCACAAAAATCACCCCTACCAAATTAATATATTAGAATCAAACACTGGTTTATGTTTATGGATTCTGTGAATCAGAAATCTGGGCATACCACAGTGGAAATGGCTTATGTCTACCCCATGTATGGGACTTCATTTAGGAAACGTCTATGGCTAGGCATGTCTTGACAACAAAGAAGAAGAATCATCTATCTGCACTCACATATTTGACTGTGTTGGTATCTGTCAAGTAGTGCCCTGGCCATATACAATTAATGAAAGACATTGCATCCATTAGATTCCTTTTCTCAATAAAAGAATATCAAAGGATTTATGCATGTGAAATGGACCTTAGAGATCTTGTATGGGAATCTCCCCAGAGACCATTAGCTAGTAAGCAGAGACATGAGAGGACAAGAAACGGTAATGGGGGAAAAAATCTCCTGTGGCCTCTCCATGTGGCCTCCATTTTTGGGACCTTGGAGTATTTAGACTTCTTATAAGGTATTTTAGTGATCTGAAAGAAAGTTTGTCGCCAAGAAGGCCAAATAGACACCACTTTCTACGGCCCAAATGTGCAAGTCCCTCCCTCTGTTCTCAAAGCTACTGCCGTACCCAGAATTTCATTTGTTGGTGCCTATGCCATGTTGTATTGTTCCAAATCATAATCATATTAGATTCAAAATTGAAAACATCAATTCTAACTGTTGATGGTAAGACAATTAATGAGTTTATGAACATTCTTTAGACTCTCCCAAGTTGCCCATCTAGCAAATCAGAACCATTGACTATTCATCCATTACTAAGTAGGAATTGAAAATTCCAAAACTATTTTTTTTCTAATATATTTTGAGAACTTATTTTGGGACAGGCACAGAAGTTCAAAGAGATACACATGAAAAATATAAATATATAAATTATTTCATAATGACCATTTTGCTATGTGATAATTATAATGACATTAAAGTCGGACTTGAGAGGTAGGATATAATGGTATGTACAGGGAAGTTAATCTAGATGAGATATTCAGCAAATAATACAGCTGGTGGTAAATTTAAGAAAGGAGTAGAAAAAAGAACTAACTGTATCCAGGTCTGGTAAAGAGTAGTCTAAGCCAAGGGAAAAGCGTATGCAAATGTTCTAAGGCATAGACGAATTTGTAGATTAAAGAAAGAGAAGTAAGGTCCCAATGTGGACAGAGCACACATACAGAAAAATAATGATACAAGATAAGGTCAGACTGGTAGATAGGGGACAAATATGCAACTATTGAATAGGTCCCTTGCCCCTTAGCCTCTCTTCTCTAATTAAGCACTACTTTTATTTACTTTAACACTACTTGCTGTCAGAAGGGTCATTATTTCTTTCCATGGAAGAAAAATAATAAAGATAGGAGGAAGCGTGGTTTCTGCAGAAATAGTAAAGTGGAGTCAATATAATGACAACATTTGAGCAGCTATTAGATGCTAGATGTTAGGTATTGGGGTCCAAAGGTTCTGCAAAGCCTTTACATAAATGAATATGTAAAACAAATTGGTAGAACATTTTTTTCTGCCAGCAATGATAGTGAACTAAGACCCCAGCAAAACAGACACCTCAGAAACTTGTCTCCCATTTTCCTATCATCTGCTTTTTCAACAACTTCTCAGTGATTTAGATAACTTCCTGACCCATAATATTTTACTATATCAAGAGAGGGCCCAATGACATCCACAAATGGTACTGACAATTATTTTTAAAATAATAATTAGCATATGTCAGATACCTGTCATAAGCTATCATCTCTTTTTATGCTCTTGGAAGCCTTGGGAGATAAGGTGATGCTAGTATTTTCATTTTCCATATGAGAGATTTGAAGGTCAGAGAGGCTAAGTTACTTAGTTGTGTAAAACTAGTGTAAGTAACAGGCCATCTTTTTAAAGCATTGTTGAACACTATAATTATTCTAGATAGAAATTGTTGACTGATGTTTCGTCTTGCCTGGTTCCTGCAGTCATTAAGTTCCAAAGAAATCACACAAAGGTCTACATTAGTTATAAACTGATTGGCCTATTAGCTCAGGCTTCTTATTAACTCTTACAACTTATATTAGCCCATTATTCTTGTCCATGTTAGCCATGTAGCTCAGCACCTTTTTCAGCAAGGAAGTCACATCTTTCTTGCTCTGTGTCTGGATCACGACTGCAGACTGCAGAATCCTCTTCCCGGAATTCTCCTGTTCTCATTGCCCCACCTCTACTTCCTGCATGGTTGCCCTGCCTATACTTCCTGCCTGGCTACTGGCCAATCAGCATTTTAATAATCAAATATAAGAAACAAATGTTTACAGGATAAAACCATTGTCCCACAGCAAGCACTAAACAGCTAGGGGCCTGAAAACATGCTATAGACAGTGCTTCTAAAAGTGAACAGTTATATGTTTTCATTGTTGTCCAGATGCCTGGATTCATATTGGCCAAATGTGGCATTTGTAAATGCATTTCTCCTTAGTCAAGACATTGCCTTCTTATCCTAATTAAGATTTGTCCCCAATAATTTCCAGTAAGAGTTAATTCCCTAAATTTACAGAGTACCAATTTGAACTTCAGAATATTATAACATGTAATGTGCCTCCCTAAGTACCTTGAATAAAGTGATATTCACAAAACAGCTTGCCTTTAATAGATCTCCTTGCATGAGATCTCAATAGAACCATGGCTCAGGCATTAAAAAAGAAGAAATCCAATTAGCTGTAATTGTTGTACTGCATGGATGTGTTGCCTTCTCATTGGCAGATGGAAGCTAATCTGTCATGGAAATGGTAACTTAACTTTTCAACCTGGGCATATTCTTCTCCCATTTTCTTCACCATACTTCTTTCCCACAAGTGTAGCATATAAACTGCATATGTCTGAAACCTAGAATTCAGAGTTAAGAACAGAATTCTCAGGAATTGATGATCTCCTCAACAGAGAGCAGTTCTGTTCCGAGGAGGTGACAACACTTGATTCTTCCTAGTCTTGATTTAGTTGAGCAACTGTTAACTGGATGCTGGCTGAGTTTGATGCTCAGTAGGTGGATTAGTTAACAGAATGAAAAATTCACAAGAAACATTCACAAAAACACAGGTTTTATGCCTAGAGTACATGATAACATTGATATTTAACATTCTTTGTCAGATAAAGCACTGTAGCTGAAGTCCAAATAGATAAAAGAGAAGGATCTTGTCCTTAAAGACTCAATAACTTGTCTTTCAATGTGAAGTCTTCTTGTGTCTCAATAGGTTTCCATGGTAGTCTCTAAAATTGGGTTGGTCCACATATTTTCCTTTAAGTTATTAATCAGGGAGACCAGTTATTTAACCAAGAGACCATAGATATCACCAAATCCCCCTTTTAATAGCTCTACAATTAAGTGTTTGTGTGGGAAAGTCCTTCTGTGTATGTGTTGCTTTTATTGGTTAATGAATAAAGAATCTTCTTGGGCCAAGACAGGGCAGAAGAGAGGTAGGCAGGAAAACTAAACTGAACACTGGGAGAAAGAAAGCGGAGTCAAGGAGAAGCCATGTAGCCCTGCCAGAGACAGATGCTAGAACTTTAGCTGGTAAGCCACAGCCAAAAGGTGATACACAGATTAACAGAAATGGGTTAATTCTAGATATAAGGCTAAGCCAGAAATACGCTTAAGTTATTGGGCAAACAGTTTACAAATAATATAGCTTCTGTGTGATTATTTCAGAACTGAGCAGTTGGGATTCAATGAATAGCATTACTACAACAAAGAATAAATATTTTAAATTCATTTTTTGTTTTGGGTTTATTTGGGGGAAAAAACATCTCTCTATGTTCTCCTGGATGTCCTGGAGCTCATTAACAAGACCAAGCTGATGTTGAACTCACAGAGATCCATCTACCTCTGCCTCCCAAGCCCTGGAATTAAAGGTGCGCACCATTATAACCAGCATTAATTTATCTTTTTTGCACATATGATGCCATTAATATATAATATGTAATAACTAAATATATTACATAAAATATATTGTGAAGAGCTCTATACATAAAGCATACAGAGCTGACTTTTTCTCAACTGTTGCTTATTTTTGGATATATTATAGTCATATGTGTGCATGTCTTTAATTCATAGAATCAGTCACATTGCTTTAAATCCTTTTGTGTGAATACACCTGAAATAAATAACCCGAAATAATTTTAATCCTTGGGCATTTTCATCTCTTTCACTTATATTGTTGCTTTGAAGAGGATGACTGGGAATTCAATTACATTCCATTATTTTCTTTCTTCTCTCATCTAAGCCATGTTATCTGAAGAAGAATAATCTATAGCTTTGTCTTCCATTGTCCAAGGAAATTGTCTTGGATGCTTCAGGGTTTTGAGTTTTCCTCAGTTAATATAAACTGAGTTTGACGCTAGGCAAGCTATGGGCTCAAATTCAAATTCTTGTATCAAAACTGTGTAGAAGGATACTATTGACCTCTCCATTTGGTTGGCATTTTCAGTATGCATCATGCATCAATACAATTTTCTAAATTTCTTTGAGCAGGTATGTATGTATGTATGTATGTATGTATGTATGTATGTATGTATGTCATTGTACCAATTTTCTCAGAGCTACCTTCACATCCTTGTTCCTCAGGGTGTAAATGATAGGGTTCACAGCAGGTGTAAACACTGTGTACAGAAGAGAGAGCAACTTCAATACACCTTCATACTGAGGCATGGATGGGAAGCCATAAACAATGCCCAAAGTCCCATAATAGAGACTGACCACTGTCAGGTGGGATGAACAGGTAGAGAAAGCCCTCTGCTTCCCTGTGGTAGAAGGAATCCTTAGAATGGCACAAATGATGTGACTATAGGAAGCCAATGTCAGAAGGAAGGGAGCAAGGGCAAATAAAGAGGTACATATGAAAGAAGTCAATTCAGCCACTTGAGTATTAGTGCAGGCCAGTTTCATGATGGGCTTCAGATCACAGAAGAAGTGGTCAATCTCATTGGCAGAACAAAATGTTAAACGAAAAATGAAGATCATGAGCAGGATAGGTGCCAGAAATCCAGCCAACCAAGAGGCCACTGCTAGCTGGAAGCAACCCCAGAAGTCCATGATATTGGAGTAGTGAAGAGGGTTGCAGATGGCTATATATCTATCATAAGACATTACAGCAAGGAAGAAGCATTCTGTTGCCACCAGGGAAGCAAAGAAATAAAACTGACAAGCACAGGCAAGGAAGGAGATAGGCACATGAGCTGACAACAACGTCCTCAGCATTATGGGCTCAATAGTTGTAGTGTAGCCAATCTCCAGGAAAGAGAAGTGACCAAGAAAGAAATACATGGGTGTGTGAAGAGAGCAATCAGCTGATACCACAGTGAGAATTACAAAGTTACCTATGAGAGTCATCACATAAATGGTCAGAAATATCCCAAAAAGAAGAAACTGAAGACCATGGAGATCCCCAAAACCCAAAAGGACAATTTCTGAAATCTGAGTCATATTTTCTTCTTCACTGATAGCCATGGTTTAGATCTAAATGGATAAAAAAAAATTGAGAAAGAACAATTGATCAAACACTATTTTAGAAAAAGAAATCAAAGTGCTGAGAGGTTTATCCATATCAAGCCTAATTGGCTTCTCCAGGATTCTGAAACCTAATGTGTTTGAGCACAGTCTCCAAGGAGCCATTTGAAAAGTTAATCCATGGCTTAAACTGCCCTGTGGCATTTAGAATCTGACTATGACCCATAGATATTCACATTTCCAAACATTTAATTGGGAAACAGGCCAAAATGTCCAATCCTTGGAGATCTTTGTTTTTTCTTTTCTTCCGTCTTTCATTTTTTTTAAACTCCTGTGGGTGGTGTTATCTTAGTCATCAATAATCTTAGTCATCAATAATCTTAGTCATTTGAATAAAATGAATGTTTTTTAAAAAATAATTCCTGCTTTATAAATTCCACACTAATTAGAGTATGTATATTGTGTTTCATCATAACAAAGGACATCTAGACCTTAAAATCTGTTTTGATAACAAGTCAGCAAATCAGTAGAGGAGGAATAGTGGAGCAAAATTTAGGTATTGTCAATAGGGAAGCAGTATAGAATAATGGAAAAAGATGCACCCAGACACATATCACAAGTCTGCCACTTTTACTAGCTGTGTCCCCTGGGACAAATTACACTCCTTTTTTGACCATCATTTTGCAATCTAGAAAAAAGTATATTAATTTTATATATCACATTTTACATAACTACCAGTTCATTTTAGGCATCTGAGACATTCAACAAATATGTCTCTGCTATAAACCAAAGTTGCTTCGAATTAAAATACTGAAGAAGTCTAGCAAAAAAGGAATAGCTGCATTTTCAGGAATTAATATTCTGGTGACATGTAAAGACCCAAAATAAAGGAAGGGTTCCACAGAAGAATTTTGAGCTACTTACTTTGAGTGTAGAAACAAATACACAGAATAGGAAATACACTATATATTTGTGTGTGAGGAAAGGATATTTTCCCTTCTGTGGTCAAGAAAAGGCTAAAAAACATGAGACCTAGGAAATGGAAAGAAGGTAGTAAGACAATGAGGCAAGCATTGGAAGTGAGGATAAAGGAGATCATTCTAAACCATGTGCTAGGCCCTGAGTCAGGAAAGAATGGCTTTTAGAAATCTAAACTAAACTAAGGAAATGAGAGAGGAGAGAAGAGAGAGGAGAAAGGGGGACAGAAAGAGTAGCAGGAGAAGAAGAGGAGGAAGAGGAAGAGAAGAAAGAGGGAGGGAGTATGGCAGATCATTTAGTTTCTTATAGGTCCTCCTAAAAAGAATATATTTAAGTGCTGTATGAATCCATGGGAGGGTGTTAAGTAAGTTTTATCTCATGTGTAGCTTTAAATACTTGATGCTATGCAACCAATAAATTAGAATAAGAACTTCATAGAGTAACCCAATTAAAAAACTATTCAGTGGACCATGTACGAGCCAATAGAATACCTGATTGCCAAAAAGATAGGAAGCAGACAAATTTATGCATTTTGGAAATAATAAGATTTACTAGCATTAAATGTGAGGAATACAGAACAAGTGAATGATCAGAAAGGACTTCTGAAATTTTGGTTTGAATAACTGGTATCATTTACTTAGATGGTATAATTTGTGTGGAAGCAAAGTTTCAGGGAAACATGCATGCACCTTGTATTAAGTCTGAGTTGTGTGTGAGAATTCTGTGTAGAGAGGAGTACACAGCCAGTTTTGTATGTAACCCAGAAGCGAGGGCAAAGTTGGGATGTAAACTTAGAAGTCCTCTGAATATGGATAATAGTCAAGAAACTTGAACTGAATGATGCGACCTTGAGAAGGACTATAAAGTACAGAAGAACACCTAACACTGAGCTTTAATTTTCTCTTTCATTTGGGTCAAACAGAAAAGAAGGAAAATGAGAAGGCTAAAAAGGAGACGTCAGAAAGAAGAGATTGAAACCCAGGAAGAACTGAATGAGAAGAGTCACCTTACAGGACAATTATTATGCTTAAAGTTGTAAGATTGGGAGGGTAACAGATTAGTCTGGTTACAGGGAAAACTGATTGATTAGAGTCACAGAAACTGAAGAGATATGGGGGAATAGGTTAGTAACTGTAGAAGTAAGAATTACCCTACCTTTTCTATGCTGGTAAGAATGACCCATTATAGATTAGATGTTGACGATGCATAAATAAATGAGGCGTTCATCTGGGAGAGTGGAATTTTTCAGAAAGTGAAAGAGAATGAAGTGTAGAGCTTAATTGGACAGGCTGCCCTTTGATACCCCTTTATTATGTTGTTGTTTTTAATCAAGGGAAAGGCCACAGAAAATAGTTGCTGTTAAATCGCTACATCTAATCTTAGGGAGATGTCTGAGTTTGTGTCTGTTGTTTCCTGTTCCTGTTATTTCAGTAAAGTATGATAGGTCATTCTGTAAGGGGTGAGCGAGTGCATGTGGAAGGGTTGAGGGCAACGGAAAGCTGTTAAACAGGCAGACCTAGAAGTGAGACTCTATGTTATAACCTAGTAAAAAGATTCCAACTTCTAGAGAGTATTGAGTAGATATTTAATATTTGAGATTATGACTTTAAGAATGGATAGCTGAAATAAGCCCATTTATCTATGACCCTTGATGAACTAAGTGGTTTATCTTGGTAGAAATATAGCTTCTAGAAGCATTCTCCATGCACACCTGAACATCATTTAGACAATTGTTTAGTATTTGGGTAACTTTCACAGAAATAGGTGGTAATAATAAATAACACAATGTGATGTGTTGAGGGAGTTGGGAGGGAACATAGATATGATTAAAATGCAATGTATGCATCTATGACATTCTCAAAACATAAATGAAAATATATCATTATAAAAGGCCTTTGCCAATGCTTAGCTGCAGAGATACAGAAAAAAGATAGTAGGCTAAAAGCAGTTTGGGGCTTTGCCAGGTTTAAAATAATGGAAAGGATAAAAAAAGAAAATCAGAGTAATTACAAAAAATCAATTATACTGATAGATGTCAAGTCTCTCTTTCCTACTATTGATTATTAAACCGAAGGATGCTTAAGAAGAACGGACTTTTAACCTATAATTTGAACAAAGTCTTCATTTTCTCACTGCCAGAGAAGATACAGACAGGTAAAATATCTCATAAAACCAATCTCTCTCTCTCTCTCTCTGTCTTTCTCTCTCTCTCTCCCTGGCTAAAATAACTTCCTTAAAGACTGAGGTCTACTGGAAAACAGAGCAGGGCCTGGCAACAAGTTTTCATATCTAATTCCTGGTTCTTCCACTGTAATATGCATTTATTTATTTATTCATTCATTCATTTCTCTGTTTATTTTCCTCCACTGCCCCAAGCAACCATCTTAATGCATAATTTGTAAGCACATCAAGGAGGAATTGCCAGCCATTTACTAGCTTACATGTCAGTGCACACTTTGGAACATTTTTCAGACCTTTTACTAGTTTTAAGCCTCCTAAGTATCTTGTGAGGCATTTAGGACTAGGTCTTTGATTTACTTCACTGAAGTTACAGATGAGAAAATGTGTAATGATGGTTCCACCGTCACCACAACATAGTGATATTTCAATTATAACTCTTCCCCCTGGAGATAAAAAGTTAATCTTATGTATATTGATGTAAGTGTAAATTTACGAGACACTAATTACAGTATGATCCAGGAGCTTGGGTCAGGTAACTGGATAATAGGAACCACATGTGGTTGCCAGCGTTCTCAACTGAGCAGCAAATCTAGGACATTGTAGTAAATTTTCATGACAGAGATGTAGCAACAGGAAATAGAAAAAGCTGCTTTAGAAAGGAAATGGTTTGGAAGGTAGAATGGCAAATGATCGTTCAATGTTTGAAAACAAGGAGGGAGAGGGGCCTTCCAGGAAGATTGGGTAGAAAGGGGCCTAGTAAAGTGGGGTTCGTGTTGGTCATTGGACTTAAAAATATTTTTAGTGGAGTGAAGGCTAAAGAAAATTGATAGGAGGACACACAGATTTGGAGAACGAAAACACCTGAAAAAAAATTTCAAAACTAAGTCACGGGAGTGAGGGAAACAAAGAAAATATCTGAGTCCAAGAGGAAGTGATGTCTTGGTGAAGAGGCATCGAGACTCTTGCAGTGTGAGGGGCAGCAAGCAGAGAGCAGTGAGTGGGAAGGGGAAGGAAATGGCAGACATAGATTAGAATATGAAGAAGAGGATGTTGCCAAAGGATGGGTGGGGGGAGAATATAGATATAAAAGGGAGAAGAAAGGACAGCGGAAACACTTTCATTCTTTCCCTTCTTTGTGAAGGAGAGGCTTAGCCTAGTTCCTAGACAGAGAATATCACTACAGAGAGAAGGAAAGAAGAAAGACCTGCAAGGGGAGTGAGCTTGAGTAAAGAGTGACTTTGAGGAAGGTAGAAGTGCCAGACTGAGAAAAAAATCATGACTGGAGGCTCTACTAAGGTGAGAAAGAATCCTTTAGAGAAGAGACATCTTATTGAATATGGATAGTAAGTATAAAGATAATTACCTCATACGTTCCCTCCCATTGGACTTTGGGAAGTTAAGTCATCCTTAGATATCTATGATGAGCCCGTGATAGAAATGTTCACTTTATTTTCTTCGGGCCTGTCTTCTTATTCCATCTATAGTTGCAGAGACCCAAACACTTGGTGAAGAAGAACAGTAAGATGCTAAAAGAGGTAGCTGGTTATCAGCAACAAACTGCGTTGTTGAGCAGGAGTTGATCCATCAACAAGGTGGCAGATCTAGCACATACCCTCTAAGGACACTGCATAGAGCCTTAGGAATCATAACTTTCTACCAATCTTTCTGTTCCTGAACAATTAAAATTTTCTCTCTAACTTCCTTAAATATCACTAGGCTTCCAAAAAGAACAATTAAGGAATATGCCACCTGAAGGTGCTTTTAGTTTTCTCGTGGTTGTAACCAAAGCATTTTGGCCCCTGCAGTGACCTCCTTTAGGTTTTGAATGGACAAAGTGCTCACCAGCGTATCTCCCTTTTAAACTTTCCAACCACCTTCTGCAAGCAGAGCCTGGGAGATAGAGTTCAAATAAGAAAACCAATTATCTTTAACTTTGGCTCCCAGGGGAGCTTTGCTTTTTAATTGAGAGATCGATGTTGGATTCTCGTGACATCCTGAACTTCCATTCAGTGACTGCCGACTAATGGTGTGAAATTGGATATTGGAGTATGTGACATGTCATATGGGTCAAATGCACTATCCATCTAGGTCAGACTCCAGAAGCTGTCGAGAGTTTCAAGCGATAGTTTGGGGGAGGGCGCGATGCTAAAAGTGCTGAAACTAATGACTATGAACCAAAGCTTTAGACCCAGATATCTCTATGCCTGAATAATTTGGTGTTACTTAGTCACACAGACCCAGAATTTCCTACTCTGAAGAATCCTGCCAGCCTCACAAGGTTGTCGTTTGACTCAAGTGCAGTGTTGTATGAGGAGTCCCTCTGTAGTAGCTAAGTCCCTGTATAAGTTCGTAAACTCTATAATACATTTTACTATCATGTTTCTAGAACAAATGCATGATGTTGCTGATCACAAAAGTTGAAGACAGTTTTGTCTTAAACTTCAAAGAGGTTTTTACCCTCCAAACTGGAAGTAGAACTCTAGTTTACGCTTTATGTCATTGATTATTACCTGAAAATATCCAAATTCCTCTTTGCTCAAACCTTCAAACAACCTTCAGTGAATTCTGCATACCAATTAACAACACAACTGCTGTAGTTTGGTTTTATAATCAAATTATAAGTCCTCTTACACAAGCTGTCAAAGGCAGTTTTTCAAACCAGTTACCTTGTCATTAATCCATTCTTGGACAGATTGCATGTGCCTCCTGGGTCTGTTTCCTTGGCACTTGTTTCTACACTTTCCCTTCTTCCAGGCTATGCAGAAAACACGTTCAAAGTGCAGCAGAATCTTCCTGGGAATTCATTTCTTTCCTTAGTGCTATGTAAGCATTGTTTGTATACGTCCTGTGTTTATATGCAAGAGCATGCACACATGTGTACCTGTGTTTAGAGGCCAGAGAACACCCTCAGATATCATTCCCACCATCCCACCCAACTTTTGTTTTAGACAAGGTCTCTCATTGGCCTGGCGCTAACACATATTGTAACAGACTGTCTTGACAGTGAGCCCTCAGGAGCTGCCTGACTCCTCTCCAGTGCTGGAATTACAAGCACATGCCACGATCCCTGACTTTTTAACATGTGTTCTGAAGATTAAACTCAGTTTCTCATGCTTACTGAGTCATCTCTTCAGCTTCTATGTGAGCATCCTTTAAGTATCCATTAGCACCATAGAAAACCAGAGGTCCGATATTGTCTCTGTCATCTCAGAACATTATCAATGCCACTATACCATCCAAAAGTGTTCAAACAATAATAGGTTAGCTGTCCTGTAACTATAAATCCTCTAAATGCTGAGAGTACAGATGTGCAGGAGAAAGTCTGCAAAGTGGACTCCATGACTATGCAGTTCAATGTGTCCTGCAAGAGACAGACAAGGAAACATAATAATCAAATTGCAACACAATCAACACAAATTGAACTCTGTGTATAATCCATAGCAAAGAGAATTTGAGGATCAATTAGTGGAAAGGCGGTGTCTGTCAAGACATGTTGGAGGACCCACAGTCGGCTTTGATCTTTGTTTACAAAATCTTTTCTTATTAAGATCGCACATGGCATTACAACACATTGAACTGCAGAGGATAAATTGAAGTCTGTTAAAGGGAAAATTGTTTTAGTTGTGGAGGTCTCTAATGACATTTGTTACCTGAGTGAATAAATGAATACATTAAAGTACATAGATGTGCACATGATTTACTAACAAAGGCAAAATTATAATATATATTTGAGGAAACACAAAGATGCTTCAGATACAGCTCTTGGAAGGAAATAAAACCCTTTCAGCTGATTAGCTCACGAAGTGACACCTTCTCCTACTGCCCAGCTTGTGGGTCTCTAAAGCTCAGCAGGAAATTTAATTAAAGTAAATGCCACATAATCTAGACACAAAGAATGACAGGCTAAAAATCAGAGGCAATGTTTTTTAAATCCACATTTTTTTTTCAAAAACTAGATTTCATGAACAATACATGATTTGCACACAGGGCATAATTAACACAGTAGAAGCAAGCCTCCCACCATCTTCAAGACTGTTAGTCACTCCTCTAAGAAGTAAATACAAGAAGGAGGTTGTTGTGGTTGCCAGAGGGAGCTTTGTGTGCTTATACTATCCTGAACACGTTCTTATTTTTCTATATTTTCATAATAGTGATAATGCAATATATAATGCTTTTATGGGGTGTTTAGTTTATCTTGGAGATCATTCTGTATCTAAGCACATCAATCTAATCTTACACATTTTAAAGTTTGCATAGTGTTCTTAGGGAATAGTTGAGCCTTTATTGCTCCCAACGCCCTCCAGAGCAGTTTTTTTGTGTCAGGAAACCTATTCCTCACTGCACTGAATGCTGGTGGGTTGTTAGTCATTTCCCTTAAATCTTGTTAAAAGAACAAGAGACCTATCCTAAGACTCAGCTGTACTACTTGTGCACAAACCCAAAGGATGCTCCATTGTACCATAAGAACACTTACTCAGCTATGCTCGTAGCAGTTTTACTCATAATAATCAGAAAATGGAAACAACCTAGATACCCATCAACAGAAGAAGAGATAAAGAAAATATAGTACATTTACATAGTGGGATATTGTTGTTGGAGGCCACTAGTTCATTCCTAGTTATCCAGACCCAAAGTAATCACTCAAAAAACTATATAATTTGCAACACTGCTTGGCCAATGACTCTAGCATACTCCTAGCAAGATCTTACATCTTAAATTAACCCATGTTTATTGTTTTATATTTTACCACGAGGCTTTTGAACTACGGGTAAGGTTCCAGCTGGCGGCCCACAACTTTCTACTCTGGCAGCTACATGGCTTCATCCTGACTGTTCCTTCTTTCTCCCAGTATTCAGTTTAGTTTTCCTGCCTAGCTCTATTCTGCCCTATCACAGGCCAAATCAATTTCTTTATTCATTATCCAACAAAAGCAACACATATACAGAAGGACTTCCCACACGAGAGTATGAAATCATGAAATCTGCAGGCAAAGGGATAGAACCAGAAAAAAAATTATCCTGAATGAGGTAACCCAGACCCAGAACAACAAACGTGGCATGTATTCACTTACAAGTGGATATTAGCTGTAAAGTAAAGGATAACCCTGCTAATAATACACAGATCCAGAGAGGGCAAGTAACAAGGAGGGCTCAAGTGGGATGCTCAGATCTCCCTGGGAAAGAGAAATCAAATAAACTGTGGGCAGGTGGAGATGGGAACTGGAAGGATCATGTGAAAGAGGGTTGAAAGAGAAAACTGAAAGGGGAGGCATTTTGGAATGAGGTAGAAACGTGGTGCAAGGGAAGCTCCTAGAAATTGACAATGATGACCGCAGCTGAGACTCCAAGCATTAAGGGATACTTAGCCTGAACTGACCATCTCCAGTAATCTGGCAATGGAGGAATTGGGACACCAACGGAACTGTATAACCTTCAACCTATCTGTCCTGCTTATGGTATATTCTGGGGTAAGGTAGGCACAGAGATTGTGGGAATGGGCAACCAATGACTGTTCTAGCCTCAGTCACAGCATAGCCCACCACTGGCACTGCCTGTCAGCACAATATGAGTATAGCACAATATAATTACTATCATGATTAGTAGATTATAGATTGGTATCTAGCCCATTTGTCATCAGAGAGGCTTCATCCAGCAACTGCTAGAAACAGATGCAGAGACCCACAGTCAAATATTAGGTGGGGCTCTGGGAATAGTGAGAAAAAAGCAGATGGGGGAGGATTGTAGGAGCCAGAGGAGTCAAGGATTTCATAAGAAAACCTAAAGAATCAACGAACCTGGGCTTATGGGGGCTCACAGAGATTGAGATGACAACCAGAGAGCTTGCATGGGACTGAACTAGACCCTCTGCATATATGTGACAACTATATAGATTGGTCTTTTTGTGGGACTCCTAACAGTGGAAGCAGGGGCTCTCTTTGATTCTTGAGCTGGCTTTTGGGAGCCTTCCTCATGTTGGGTTGCCTTGTCCAGCCTTAATATGAGGGGAGGTGCTTCCCCTTACTGCAATTTGATATTCCATGTTTTGTTGATATCCATGGGAGGATTGCCCTTTTCTTAATAGAAATGGAGGAGGAGTGGATTGGGGGTGGGGTGGCGGGGCAGAAGGGAGGTGAGGTACTGGGAGAAAGGGCGAAAACTGGGTCTGGATGTATAATTAACTAATTAAAAATAAAAAAAAATGAGAGTCCTGTACATTTTTCAAATGGCAGTTTTGTAATTGCAAAGTAACAAAATTGTCAGCAATTCTGATACATTGAAAGAGCAAATAAATTGTAAACTGCAAATTTTATAGTGTCAAAAAGAATGAAGATTTATGTTAATAAATATAATTTAGCCACTATAAGAGTCACAATGAGTGTCCTTGAATGTTTTTCTAGTATTTCCTTCAGGTATCAAGGCGTTAAATTGCTGACGCAGTATGCACATATTTTTAGTTTTACTGACTTCTGCCAACTTCTTCTTCAAAGTATTGTAGAACAGTTTGTTGCCCTGCATTCTTGCTGGCATGTGATATTAGCAGATGTTTGTATTTGGGGCAATCTGATGAGTAATGAGTAGTACCACTATGCTAATTTAATTTGCATCTTTCTGATTAATAATGAGTATAACCATGTTTTCATCTATGTACCAGCTACTGAGGTTATCTTTTCTGCACATTGCCTGCTAATATCTTCTGTTGTTTTAAGGGATGAAATCCTTTGTGCAGTCCTTTTCTTTCTTTCTTTCTTCCTTTCTTCCTTTCTTTCTTTCTTTCTTTCCTTCCTTCCTTCCTTCCTTCCTTCTTTCTTTTTTTCTTTTTTTGGTTTTTCGAGACAGGGTTTCTCTGTAGCTTTGGAGCTTGTCCTAGAGCTAGCCCTTGTAGACCAGGCTGTCCTCGAACTCACAGAGATCCTCCTGCCTCTACCTCCCGAGTGCTGGGATTAAAGGTGTGAGCCACCACCGCCCGGCTGTGCAGTCCATTTCTATGTGTTACTTGTTTCAAATGTCTTTTCCATACCACTTGTATGTTGATTTTCTTTTATGAAAATGTCTTCCAATGTTGTTTATAGTCTTTTACTTCAATATCATGCACATCTTTTTTTTTTAGATTTGTACCTACGTACTTAACAGCATTGCTTATTCTTATGAATGGTAGTTTTATTTTTACTGCCTTTATTGAAGTATGCTATTCAAATGAAAGCAATCATCTACTGTGTTGTTATGATTTTGGGCAAATGTGTGTAATTGTATAATCATCAGTATAATCAGTAATGAAAAGATTCTTATTGCCTCAAAAAGATGTCTACTACCTAGTGAATCCAATATCTTCCTCTTGCTGAGGAATGAGTGACTAGTTAGTGTTTCCTATCACAATAATTTAAATTATTTCTAGAATTTCACGTAAATGGAACAATATAATATGCAGCCTTTATGTCTTGCTCATGCTTCTTTTATTCAATGCAATGATGGTGAGATTCTTTGTACATTTGTTATTGCTAAATCGTATGTTATATGGATGAAGCAGGATATTGTTTCTTATTCACTCATTAGTTCATGGTTTTCTTTTTCAAGATTGTCCTAAAATTAGTAGACATAGTATGGACATTAACATGCTGTCTTGTGTGTACATGTGTTCAGGTCTCTAAAATAAAATGTTGCAATTCATTATGCTATAGTGCATGGTAAATGCATGTTGAACTTTGTATCATAACTCTAGTTATAAAGGGACTGAAGCATTTTGCACCCCTGCCCTGTTTGATAGATCCAGAAGCTCTTACACATTCTCAACAATGTTTCATATTGTCATGTGTCAACATAAGTAGGAAATAGTCCTCTCTTTAATGTCATATTTTCTGTTTGCATTCAACTTTTAGAAATATCTATATTGATTTTTATAAATATCCTATAAAGGCAATATTGATGAACTCCTGTTATAGCAAAACTTGTTTGAAAAATTTCATATAGTTTAACCGTGTCATCCTTCAAATAGATCACAAGCGAGGGTAGCAAGCAGCATTTAATTAATTTTAATTAAAAATTTGAAAGAACTTTTGAATCTTTTGGAACTTTACAATATAATTTCCTTTTCTTTTACGCATCATAGAGTTGAGTAATATTTTTTCCTTACTCTGTCTTAAATTGATAGATCTGTTTGGTTTGGTTTTTATTTATTTGTGTAGGAAGTGACTTCTTGAATCAGACACAACTCCCTCATTTAAGTTTTAATGGATTGATTCCTTTGGCCACAGCAAGAAAAGAGCATCTATCTTTCTGTATTGTAAGGTATTTTAATAAAACAAAACCAACAGGCAAATGATATGGAAAAGCCATTTGAAACAAGTAACACAGAGAAATGGACTGCACAGAGGATTACATACATTAAAGCAATCATAATTATACACAAGATATTAGCAAGCACTGCACAGAAAAGATAACTTCCATGGCTGATACATAGATGGAAAACATGCCTATACTCATTATTAATTAGAGAGATGCGAGTTAACTTAAATGAAATTAAACATTTTCTTGCCTAGCAGAAATAAGACACCAAGCTTCATCTCCCACCTCGTTTCCACCAAATCTGTGCACAACCATTTTCCACTGTGTGTGTGCACTGGAACTTTACAGCAAGTGACATGTTCTAGTCGACGTGTAACTCTATTTGTATTCTTACTGATTGGGCAGTTAAATAGTTAAATAATGTGAAGACCAGGGACCATCAACTTATTCTTGGGTCTAACGAAAATATTCCTGGAGTCTCTCAATTAATGATAATATTTGTGGTAGGTCTGCAGCATAATTCCCTAATCCTATTAAATATCTCCCTCTATTCTTGATTTTGAGAGTTTTGTGATGAGTAAATACTGTTTTCTCTTTAATTAGCTTGCATAGTGATTATAATGGGTTTTCTAAAGTTGGACCAGCCTGGAACTGAAGATCATGAACCTGAGTGAAGGAAGGCAGACATGGAATATCAAATACCATGTACTTTCACTCATGTATAGAAATGAATGTCGAAACCTACAGAAAAATAAATCGAATGGTGGGCCCTAGTACTAGGAAGAAGTGGAAGAAAATATTCTGGGCCACTTTTTACAACATGGAAGTGTGTTTGAGGGGCAGGGGGACAAGGCAGTGGGGAAAGGAGATCTCTTGGAGAAAAATGGTGGGTGGACATATAAATGCATGGAAATACTACAGGGAGCACATTAATTTTCACAATTAATATATTTTAAAATCTAAGTTAAGGAGCTAGGGAGGTGAAGGCTCAGTAGGTAAGAGTACTCTATAAGCAAGAGAACATGATTTCAAATCCCCGGAACCCATTAAAAAGATGAGCATGACCAAAGCCCCATCGTTAGCTCCAGCACTGCAGTGGACTGAGACAAGAGGATCACTGAGACAGGAAAATTATCACTGAGGCTTGCTTGCTGACAGCTTGCCTAGATCCGTATTTATTGAGAGACTGTGTCTCATGGGAATAAGGTGGAGCATGGTAAAATGGGCTAGTCAACACTCTCCTCTGACTTCCATGCATTCATAGGCATTCATTTCCATACATACATATGTGTGTGTGTAGATGTAAAATCAAATTGAACAAATGTTGAGCTGTCCTTTAAGTCTCAAAATCAAGTTTATTTTGTTATAATAAGTATTGTTTTTGAGGTTATGATATAATTACACTTCTCCCTTCTTTCTCCTTCTGAACCCTCCTACACAGCTCTTGCTCCTTCAAATTCATGGCCTCTTTTACGTTAATTGTTATTTCATGCACATATGCATATGTATATACATTTTTACGTATAGCAATATTTTCACAATACAATTTACTATTTTTTAAATTTATTTTTATAAAGTCCAAATAAGGAGCAGAAGAAGGGAGAACATGAGCAAGGAAGTCAGGACCGTGAGGGGTGTACCCACCCACTGAGACAGTGGGGCTGATCTATTGGGATCTCATCAAGACCAGTTGGACTGGGACTGAAAAAGCATGGGATAAAACCGGACTCTCTGAACATGGTGGACAATGAGGGCTGCTGAGAAGCCAAGGGCAATGGCACTGGGTTTTGATCCTACTGCATGTACTGGCTTTGTGGGAGCCTAGCCAGTTTGGATGCTCACCTTCCTAGACCTGGATGGAGGGGGGAGGACCTTGGACTGCCCACAGGGCAGGGAACCCTGACTGCTCTTAGGACTGGAGAGGGAGGGGAAGGGGAGTAAGGGGTCAGGAGTGGGGGGAGGGGGAGGGAAAAGGGAGGTGGGGAGGAGATGGAAATTTTTAATAAAACAAATGAATTGGACATAAAGTGTAAAAATCTGACCAAAGTATTAATTATATACATCACCCCAGACACTTATCTTTTTTTGCATGTTGGGAACATTAAAAATCTGCTCCACATGCTATGTTGAGAATAAAATTCACTGTTGTCAAGAAGGCTGGAAAGAGTGATCATTGTTAAGAGTACTTTGCTGCTCTTGCAAAGGACCCAGTTTTAGTTTCTACCATTCATGTCAGGTAGCTCACAGGCTGCCTGTAACTCCAGCCCCCGTGGATCTGTCCAGACCTGCACAAGATCACATGAGCCAAAAATCTCAGCATGGTTGAGGGAGTGAGGGAGGTGGGAATGAAGTATCTGGGGAGCTACTGGAGACTGCCAGGGAGAGAGAAAGTCAGCTTTCTTTAAGGATTTGTACCCTGATGAGTTGATCATGCTTCAATGGACAACCACACACAGTGAACGGAGTCGGTTATTATTTTTACCAAAAGGACCTAAATTAGGGGATGAGGATAGGTGGATGTTGATTTGTAAAGAGGCAGAGGGAAGACTTGAGGGTAAATAAGAACAAAATATATCATAAACATTCTCAAAGAATTCACTAAAATATGTTAAAAATAAAAGAAATAAAAATAAATCTTAAAAAGATGTCAACAATTGATACCCTAATATGCTATTAAAGCTATTCCTTCTTGCTCTCTGTTGGTTTATGCCTGTCAACAGCTTCTGTCCACCACTCCATTTCCCAGGTCCAGTAAACCAAAATTCTATTCTCTATTTTTATGAGATCAACTACTTAGTTGCCACATATCCATTAGTTCAAGCAATATTTTATTTTCTTCATATAACATTTTTTACTTAATCAAAATTTGTCCAATTCCATCAATGTTGCTGAAAATCTCAGAATTATATTCTTTTTATGAATGAATAATATCCCATTGTGGAAATAGTCTAAATTTCTTTCTAATCTTTTTTAGATATACTTATTTTATTTTATGTTCATAAACATTTTTCTTGCCTGTATTGTATGTGCACCATGTGCATGTATTGCTCCCATGGAGTTCAGAAAAGGATGTCAGATCTCCTGGGACTAGAATTATAAAATATTGTGAGCTGTCATGTGGGTGCTGGGAAACAAACCCAGGTTCTATACAAGAGTAACAAGTACTCCTAACCATTGAGCAATCTCTCCATCCCCAATTCACATTTTTATTCATTATTCATTCTCCATGGGAACATAAGCTGATTTTATATTCCATCCTTTGTAAATAGTGCTGCAAACAATTTGTAGGTTCTGAAGTCATTTCTACATACTAATTTTTCTCCTTTGGTTATCTGCACAATAGTAGACTGGCAGATTATATGACAGTCTTCCTGATTTGTGTGTGTAAAGTTGTTCATGTGTGTGTATGCATGTGTGTGTGTGTGTGTGTGTGTGTGAGAGAGAGAGAGAGAGAGAGAGAGAGAGAGAGAGAGAGAGAGAGAGATACCAATGGAAGTGTCTATAGACAACAGATATCAATGTCGATTGTCTTCCTCAGTCACACACTGCCTTATTTTTGAGTCAAAGTCTCCCACTTAACCTAAGACTCATTGTTTTGTCTAGAATGATTGGCCAGAGAACCTCTGAAATCCTCCACCAACCACCACACTGGAATTACAGACACCATCAATCCTGACTTTTATGCAGGTGCTAGTTATCAAACCATTCTCAACAAGAACCTCATGCTTACATACCACAAGCACTCGACCCACCAAAACACGTCCAGCTCCCTTATTTATTGCTTTTGGAGAATCTTCTCACTGCAATCCAGTATGAACATATTAAATTACATTCGTACCATCTATGTATGACTTATTCTCCTTTTTTCACCCTTGACCACATTTGTTAATTTTTGTCTTTCTGATAATAGAAATTCTAACTGGAGTTATAGAATATTTTATTATGGGTTTGATATAACTATTGATGTTGAGCATATTCCATATGCTGGTGGACCATTTGTTTGAAAAATAGCTACTTACTCAGAGAACTTGTCCATTTTTGAAATTACATTACATAGACTCACTCATTTATTTATTTATTTATTGGTATTTAATTGTTTGAGTTCTTCATGTGGCCCTGATGTTAACCCCTTGCAAATGTATAGTTTGTGAATTTTGATTACATAGGTAGCTTCTTCGTTCTGTTTTTGTTTTTGTTTCTTTTGCTCTACAGCACTTTTCATCTGATCTAATTGTATTTGCTCATCTCTTCTGTAGTTGCTGGTAGCTTCAGAGTCAAATGCAAAATCAAAAAATTGCACTCAGACAAATCTTCTGAAATTTACCTTTTTTCTAGTACCAGTTTCATGAGTTAGGTCTTACATACAAATGTTTGGTTCACTTTCAATTAAATTTTAAATAAAATAAGTAGAAAGTAGAGAAATCAAGTTTCATTTCTTTTGGATGTAGAGTTTCAGGTTTCCCATACTCTTTATGAAATGACTTCCCTCCCTCTACTTGTGTTCTTACTGTCTTGTTGAAAATCAATTAGCTGTGGAGGAGCAGATTTTAATAGACAAGTTCTGAATATTTTAATTAGGACTTTAAAAACATTATCAAATGGGAAACCAGGGTCTATCATTTTACAGTTATTTCTTTTCATTTTGTTATCACAGTATTTTAGCAATGTGCATTAGTAATATTAAAAAATGTGTTGCCTCAGGACACTTTCCACATGTAAGTAATATACTTTTATAAAATTATGCCTCTGAAACCCTCTCTTTTCTTTGTTTCCCCCTATGCTGGTCCCCTTCTTCCTCTCAAATAGTCTGCCTTCTATTTTCATGGCATTTAAAATTTTAGATACAGGTCTCATGACATGGATTGGGAAGTTTTCTCCTCTTTTTCTTTTCTCTAGAGTGTTTTATAAAATATGCAGCCCACATGTTCTTTGAAGGTGTTTTTGTTAACATCTTTTGTTTCCTTTGCAGTACTGAAGATTGAGCCTGGGGTTTCACATGCTAGGCAAAAGCTCTACCACTGAGCTACATCTCCAGGCCTATTCTTTGAACTTCGGTGTAATTCGTTGGCAAAATTATATAGAAACCAGCATCTGTGGTCACCCAGAGGCAATACTGATTGAATTTCTTCAGCGTTTAGCATCATATTCTACCTTTGAATAAAATTTTGTGCTTTTAATTTTCAACAGGATTATACCACCTATCAATTTTTTCTATTTAATGTTAATATTTTGTTATGTATTTTAAAAGCTTGACATGTTTTCAGTGTTTTCTGAATTTTATTGTTAATATGGTTTGGGCAAGTCTTTATTCTTTTTAAATTATTCAATGTAATCAGATTACAGCTTTTAAAGACTGATAATAACCCTTAAAAAAGGTTTTGGTTTTCTTAAATCTTTTATTGTTTTGTTTCCTTAATTACTGCTTAATATTTAGCTCCCTTATTTTGCTGTCATAAGATTTGCTACATTTTATTTTAACTTCTTGTGCTAAATGCTTAGTGACTAAAATTCAGTTATTTGATTTCATATTGCATTTTTTGTTGCTTTCTTTAGGTGGGTATGTTAGTGTGCCAGCTGTGCATGTGTGAGAGAGTAGGGAAGTGCACTCATGTGCATGCATGCCTGTAGGCCAGAGGATGATGTTCAGTATCCTGCCCTTTCAGGTTCCACATTATTCCCTCCAGATGGCCCATCAATGAATTTAGGGCTTGTTGTTTTGGGTAGACTGGCTGGTGAGCAAGTTCTAGACATCTTCCTGACTTTATCTTACATAAAGATGTGGTAATGTTGGCATGCTGCCACAAGCCACAACTGATTTTTATGTGGCTTCAGGGGATTGTGCTCAGATCCTTGTTCTTGTACAGCAAGCATTGTTTCCCACTGAGTCATCTCCCAAGCATTCACATTTAAACAAATATTATATTGACCACAAACAAAAATATTGTATGTGCCATTAAGTTCTAATTTCTATTCATAAAAAATTAATGTACCTTTGGCTGTAAGCAGAGACTGTTCTTTCATTTTTCCAACCACCCAGATCCGAATAATCAAACAAAAACCATATTAATTACACTGTTTGACCAAAGACTCAGGCATATTCCTAGGCAGCTCTTATACCTTAAATTAACCAATTTCTTTTAATTTGTGTATCACCACTAGGCTGTGGCATACTTTTAAGGTTCTGGCATCTTTCTCCTTTGGCAGCTACATGCCATCTCCTCAACTCTGCCTTCTTTCTCCCTGAATTCAGTTTAGTTTTCCCACCTACCTATATTGGGGCAAGGGCTTTGGAATGTTTTTATTAATTTTTAAATCTTATTTTCATGGAAATATTACTATATATTGCTCATGTGTAATATGAGATTTTTTCTTCATTGCTATAATTAAATTATAGTATAGGTTTGTAAACGTTTCACTTGTTTGAAGATTATATAAAAATTATATACATCCCATATTTATGGGCCTTAGATCCAATGTATATATTAACTTAGTTTTAGTATATATTTTTACATTTCTGATTCCTCCATTTCTGAGATGCTGAGCTTAACATCTTATAATAAGAAGAATTTGCCCACTTCCTTATTTGGAAAATTGCTTGATTATTTTTTGTTTTAGAACTATAGATATTTGGAGAGTAGAATGAGAACTTGTGAGTAAAAGAAGTGGTTGTAGAGTTAGTGGGTGTCAGGGAGCAGATCTTCCATTCATTAGGCTAAATATGCTTTAGTTTCTAGATCTGACTGCCTTTGGACTTGAAGTGACATCACTAGGACAAACTTGCATAGACGTTACTCAAGCTAACCTTGGCATGAGTTTTTAATTGAAAATTGATTTTCTGATGGACTTTGCCATCAAAAACGGAAATCAAACTGTTTATTGTCTGGCCAACATGAAGAGTGTAGTCTGTAGATAGAAACAGAGTCTTGACCTCCCAATGTTGAGCATTCACCACAACTCCTTTCAATCATATGCTCAAAGGTATCAAATCCAAATCATGGAAATTGGAGAATAATCTTTCCTACATGTGCTGCACATGGCAGAAAGTGGTCACTTTGATTTTAATGAGACCTATAAACAGATTATGACAGATAGCAAGTCTTCCCAACTGTTTACTCATTTCAGCAAGATCTTAATTCCAAATACGAATTGCCACTGACTCTAGATCCACCAGGCCTTTACTCAGCTAGGTTTTGCTGTACAAGCTTTGATTTCCAGTTCCCCTTATTCATCTTACTTATCCTACACATGCTTAGTACTTCTTAATATTTATAGACTTTCTTCAAATCATTTATATCTCTTTAAGCACAAGCCCAATCCACTTTGCTTCTCATCTTAAACAGCAACCTCATACCTTACATTCCTTCGTGTGGCAATTCAGAAAGTGATATTGGAGTGAAGAGAACACAAGCTCTTTGGGCAAAGAATGAAAACTAGATTACAAGTCTTTTCCATTCACCAGCTACATAGTTGTGCTTACTTTTTTTTTAAAGACTTCCTTTTATCTGTAAAATGGGAACAACTTTAAGAACTTTTTCACAGATAATGTGCAAAGATTAAATGAATTGTCTGATTTAGCTGTGAACACACTGAAGGCCGTCAGTAAGTCTCAATTCAGTAAGAGATTTTAATTTTACTTGTCTCTTGGGTGGATCTTTTGTCTTCTCTAAATAAATGATGACTGCAGCTTCCTACTTTATGGTATCTTTTCATGACCATGTCCGATGTAAATCCAATATGTGTTAGTTTCATTTAGTAGCCTGATTGGACTTGCTGCAAGACCACAACCAGTAAACCCCTATGGAAAAAGAACAGGTCTTAGGAGGCTGAATTTATTATAAATTTGAGATAAAATTTATCAGAAGGGGAACTGTTTTAGAAATGGAACTTTCAGGGTGTGAAGAGAAGGCAGCATCTTAGCCACACTGAAAAATACAGAATAAAATGGTTTTGATTACACAGTACTGAATTGAAATCCAGGTTACACTATAGACAAACTATATACTATTATTCAAATCAGCAAACCACTAAGCACTTCAGTTTCTGTATCTACAAACTGTGAATAATGCATACTGAGTTGCATTATTATTTACTGTGTAGAAAGTATTCAAGATATAGTCACTTAAAAATTCTTAGGCCTGCCTAATAATAGCTGGAGACAAATATTTCTCTTTTCTCTTCTTTCCTTTGTTTCCTTTTACTCTTTTGCTATATGGATAATCTGAGCATAGTAAAGACGAGAAACTGTCATACCTTCATGAGGATGTTCCCAATTATTTTCTTCATGTCCCTGTTCTTAAGATGGCTTGTGCATGAGAACTCTCACTGTTTAAAATTAGAAGTTCCATGAGTCTCTGCCTAGGGAAGCGAATGCTGTGCCTCCATAGTACAGACTGGCCCAGAAGGTACAAATTATGAATGTTTTACAAATCAAAGAAGTCACATGCATAGAAACAAAAGATATTTATCAAGGACATAGACTTATTAAACTTGCATTTGGCTTGGATAAGAAGCTGGAGGGCCCATTCATCACAGCAGGTGAGATTATAAATTGGGTGGATTTGTGAGAGAGATAACAGAAATAGTAATGCCATGAGATTAATGTAAAGTCAGATGAAAAATTATGCAACTGAGGCCTATTGTAGAATTGACAACTAATGTCTGCAAGATTGGCTGTGGGAATATAATAATACAGTAGAGCAGTGGATTGAAGATGGCCACAAGGTGGCCATTGGCTGTAGACGCCAATAGGAAAAACTGCATGCCAGTGAAGACTTTCAAATAGTACATTTGAACTCTATTGTTGATGAGAGAGCCTTAAACTGTTTGATTCTGTTAACCAAGAATAGTTACAGTTACAAAATTTATAAAGACCACAATGCTGAGAAAGAAAGAAAGGAAGAAAGAAAGAAGGAAAGAAAGAAAGAAAGAAAGAAAGAAAGAAAGAAAGAAAGAAAGAAAGAAAGAAAGAAAGAAAGCAGGCTACAGAGTCAAGGACCAACTACAAGAGAATAATGACTATGCAGGCAAGGCGGACAACACTGAAGTTCATCTGTTCACTTAGTTCATCTGTTCACTTACTATGAAGCAATGAGGACCAAAAGAATTCCCTTAACTTGTTCATCTTGCACGCTTCCCTGGGTCACTTCTTTTTACTTTATTTTATTTTATTACTTTAAAAAATACCAATTCAAATTCTCACTCCCTCCCCTCCTCCCACTTCCTCCACATACCCTCCCACCCCAACTCCCTCCAATCCTAAAAGAGGGCAATGCAGCCTGTCCTGCAGAAAATCCAAGGCCCTCCCTACTACATCTAGGTTGAGCAAGGTGTACATTCAAAAAGAGCAGGATCCCAAGAAGCCAATACATGCAGTAGAGACAAATCCCAGTGCCACTTTCAGTGGCCCCCTCAGTCTGCCCCAACTGTCAACCACATTCAGAGGGACTAGTATGATCCCATGCTCATTTACTCCCAATCCAGTTGGAGTTGGTGAGCTCCCCAATCCAGTTGGAGTTGATGAGCTCCCACTAGCTCAGGCAAACTGTTTCAGTGGGTGAACCCCTCATGATCTTGTCTTCCTTGCTCATATTCTTACTCCTTCCAATCTTCAACTGGACCTTGGGAGCTCAGTCCAGTGCTCCAATGTGCGTCTCTGCCTCTGTTTCCATCTGTGGTTGGATGAAGGTTCTATGGTGATATTTAGGATAATCATCAGTCTGACATAGCCAAAACAATCCTATAACAATAAACGAACTTCTGAAAGCATTACCATCCCTGACATCAAGCTCTATTACAGAGCTACAGTAATGAAACCAGCTTGCTATTGACATAAAAACAGAGATATTGACCAATGGAATCTAATTGAAGACACAGACCTATGAACACCTGATTTTTGACAAAGGAGCTAAAATTATACAATGGGAAAAAGAAAGCATCTTCAACAAATAGTTCTGGCATAACTGGATGTCAACCTGTAGAAGAATGAAAATAGATACAAATGGATTAAAGATCTCAATATAAATCTCATTATACTAAACCTGATAGAAGAGAAAGTAAAAGGTAACCTTCAATGCATGGGCACAGGAGACCACTTCCTAAATATAACCCCAGTAGCACAGACAATAAGAGCAACAATAAATAAATGGGACCTCATGAACTTGAGAAGCTTCTGTAAAGCAAAGGACACAGTCAATAATACAAAAAGGCAGCCTACTGAATGGGAAAAGATTTTCACCTACCCCACATGACACAAAGGACTGATTTCCAAAATATATAAAGAACTCAAGAAATTAGAAATTAAAATTCTAAATAACCCTGCGTCAGTTCTTGTATTTGGTAGCGACATGAGTGACGATGGTATGGCATAAGGAATTCAAAGATCTTAATAAAGACCTGTAAGGACTCACCTTGCCTTCCTCAGATATGATATGTCTTGTGTCCAAAGACCTTATGGCAAATTCTTCATCCTGGTTTATTTTTCTCGTGGCAGCTTCCTGCCTATTCATTTTAAGTGACAAGTGTGGAATTTAGACTCTGGATAATGAGGAAACTTGTAAATGTCATGTAATCAGAATATCGTGATAGGTTAAAGAAGACAAGTAACACAAAATGTGAATAGAAGCTGATATTTAGTAAAATTCAAATTTCTTTTTCTAAACACTTCTTTCCAATGTTAGCTATGTCCAGCTACTGTATACTTTGCACAAAGGGCAAAGCCACAGAATATACATGGACAAGAACCTTAGTCATGCATTAGCCCTTCCATTACAAACTTGATGTTTGGAGCAAAAAAGTAAGCAGAAGTGATGTGGGAGTGTCATATATCAATCTATTGATTTCATTGGTTAAGCAATAAAGAAACTGCTTGGCCCTGATAGGTTAAAACATAGGTGGGAGGAGTAAACAGAACAGAATGCTGGGAGGAAGAGGAAGTGAGGTAAGACTCCTCAGACAGACTTCATAGCTCCTCTCAGAGACACACACGATAAAGCTTGGACCCAGGATGGACATAGGCTAGAATCTTCCCGGTAATCACACCTTGGGGTGCTTACACACATTATTAGAAATGGGCTAGTCCAGGTGCAAGAGTTAGCCGAGAAGAGGCTAGATATAATGGGCAAGCAGTGTTTATAAGAATACAATTTGTGTGTTGTTATTTCGGGGCATAAGCGGCCAGAAGCCGGACTATGGGAAGAGGCCCACAGCTCCCTCAACACAGAAGACTGACTTGTAACAGTATAATATGAAAGAAAGAGGGTTAATTCCAAGGCTATCATCTGTGGGCAACAATATAACTGAATTCTTAGCCTAGTAAACCTGAGCAAACTATGCAATCTTTCTGAGCTTTACTTTCCTCTTTTGTAGCATGAACATACTAAGGATATCCCACATCATTAATTTACATGAAAGCAAAATGAGGTAATTCACATAAAACATCTAACAATGAGTCTGGTACATAGTAACTTTTAGCCACACTGAATCTCTGTGTCCAAATCACACTCAAAGTTACTTTTCTATTTTTCTGACTACATCCTTACAAGAATCCCTTTTTTATTATTCTCTAGTTACTAAACACTGTAATTTGTAGGTGTCTTGTGCTTTGAGGCTGTATGAAGTATGAGAATAGCTTTATTTAACAGTATGTTGAATAAAAGTATATATCTAGGGGAAATGAAATTAGCATGTCAAAGAGACATCTGTGCAATCATCTTCATTCTGGTACTACTCACAATAACTAACCAGAAAATGTACAGGGAAAGAAACATCATAGCTATATACTATTAAGCTATAAGGAGATTAGAATCCTGCTGTGTGCGACAACACACATTAAATCATCACGCTAAGTGAAAAAAAAATCAGACATGAAAAGATAAATACTACATGATCTCAAGTATTTAAGCTAAAAAGGGTTACTCACATGGAGGTTGAGAAAAGAGCAGTGTCTGGGAAGGATAAGGATGAATGAGCTCGACGAAATTGATCAATGGGTAATGAAGTTACACAGATAAGATAATAAGCTTTCTTGCTTTATGGAACAGTAGACTAAATGTAGGTAACAACAGTACAACACTGCATATATTAAAACTAGAGGAGTTTGGAATGTTCTCATTGTGAAGAAATGGTATGTTTCAGGAAGTAGATATGCTGATTACATAACGTATGCCTGTATCAAATTTCATGCTGTATATACTTGCTGAGCATACTTACTATGTATGAACCACAATAATTTTATTTATGTAATATAATTTATATTTATGTATGATTTCAGATGGAGAAATGTAATGAGTTCTTTGAATGATCCAAAAATGCACACAGAAGTTCATGGACTTAGCTCTGGATCCCTGAGATCCTTCCCGATAGAAAGGATCTGATCCTCTTTAGGAAGTACACAATCCCTCTCCTCCAATCACATGGAGGTGGGTCATTCACCTGACTTATAGGGACATATGATGACATATACACACAGTTGCTTGAGAAATAGCAATTTTAAGTTCAATACAAGGCCATGTCTACCCTTTCTCTTTTTTTTTTATTGAGAATAAGAAAAAAAAAGTTTCTGCCTCCTCCCAGCCTCCCATTTCCCTCCCCCTCCCCCCATCCTTCTCCCCCTCCCCCCACTCCTCTCCCCCTCCCTCTCAAATCCAAAGAGCAGTCATGGTTCCCTGCCCTGTGGAAAGTCCAAGGTCCTCCCCCATCCGTCCATGTCTAGGAAGGTGAACATCCAAACTGGCTAGGCTCCCACCAAGCCGGAACATGAAGTAGGATCAGAATCCCTTGCCATTGACCTTGGCTTCTCATCAGTCCTCATTGTTACCCTTTCTCTTAATCAGAAAGACTGTCAATGTTTCTGTGTTATAAGGCAAGATACTGAAAGACACACTAGAGCTTTTCACAGAGGACTTATATGAAGGGATTTAGACTAGGGATATTTGAGTTTCAGTCCTGGTGCATATGTTCTGAGCTCTGTAGCCTATAGTAAATCCTTTTTGAGATGTAGGGTCTTCATCTCTAAAACAAGAATAATAACACCTTCCTTTCTAATCTCACATGTTTGCTGTGGAGATCAGATCGAAGCCTCAAGAAAAAATGCTCTATGAACTGTAAATATAGTCAGAGTGGATACTCAGAGATAATGTGCCAGGATAACCAAATCAGCTTATAAAGTTTTCTATGGAAATTGGTAGATAGCTATCTGTGAACCAATCTTTCCTGGGTTCTGTACTGACACTTTCAGCTCACCATAGGTTTCACATTGGTTTCTGACTTCTTAGCTCTGGGATGCATTGAAAATAAAAATCCAGATAACTGTCTTGCAACACTTGAGCTAAATGGCCAGTGTCTTTCTGTCCACCTTGAGGTTCTGTCTGCCTATTTTGGATGGTTGTTGCTTTAAAGTCTCTATGATAACCACTGGTGAGAACAGAAAGTTCAATGGTGTGTCTTACCAGTTGCTTAATACTGAAATATTATCCTTGGTACAGTAACAGCTGCTGTGAACTTGGTACTTAGTAGCATACTGTTCAATTTTAATAAGTCATTTTATTTGATCTTCTAATAACTGGAAACAGCAATTACTATTGTAATTCACACTTTAGCAATTGGAAAAGTAAGGCCTGAAGAAATATGACTTCCCACTGAAGTTTTCATAGCTGTATCTATATCAAACACAGGCTGAGTTGTGGGTGTAGCTCAGTTTAGTGGTAAAGCACTTGTCCAAACTGTAGAAGGCTCTGAGTTCAATCCATGGAAATAATCCCAAAATATTGTTTTAATGAATAAAAACGGAAGCACTGTTTGCAGGGAGAAAGGGAAAGAAAAGTGGGAAACGGAAGGAACGTTGAAGATAGTAGCAGAAGAATAACAGCAAAGTATGATATATAGTATAAAAATGAAAATTTCACAATGTATCCCATCATTTTGTATGCTAAAAAATATAACTTAAATTAAAAAAAAAAACAAGCAAAGAAACAAGCACAGGTTAGTTATGTGGTAACTAATACTATTCATATTGCTTGTCCTAAATATGATCTCACACACAATTGGGAATTTCTAAAGCTTTTTTCCAACCATCCATAAATCTATCCTTCTATTATGCTAATCTTAATTAAATAGTTTCCCTTAATTTTGCAAGTGAAAAATTGTAAGGCACATTTTCCTTGGGTATAAAAACTATCAATTATTCATTGAACAAATACTCACGAAGTCCTTAGTGTGTTTCAAATGGTATGATAGGCACTAGAGCAAAACACTGAATAAGATTGACTTTGTTCCTACTTTGATGGATTTTCTAGTTGATAGGAAGTGATGAACAGCAAATAAATACCAGTGTTTTACAAAAACAGCGCCAATAGACATGCTAATGTGGAAACTGTTGGGGAAGCCCAGGATGCCTCAACAAAAAGCTACAGACAACTAAGGAATGCTGAGAGCAGGATAAATAGTTTTTACCAGGGAAAATCACGCCAATGTATTGTCCTATACCAAGCATTCAGCCCTGATGACACACATACAAGTAACATTATACAGTCTGAGCATGTTGTTATACTTACGTATTTAGCAGCACATGCATATGCCCATGTACACATACATTAACAAAAAAAGACCCCCATGAATTTGAAAGAAAGCAAGAAGGGATAAATAGTAAGGATTGGAGAGAGGAAAGGGAGATAACGGGCCAAGCAGTGATATAGTGAATGCAGTTTCTGTGTGGGGTTAGCTAGGCCGCCAGGACGAACAAGCGGGCCCTCCTTCTACAGTGATGCCCACGTGAACAACTGTATCCACTTAAAAACCTGAGAGAGCTTAATTATAGACCCAAAACAGAGTTTAACACAGCTTTTTGCTGTTTTCTAACAGTGTGCCATAGCTCCTTTAAGAGAGATTTTCCTGACTCAGCCATAGCAAAAGAAAAAAAGCCACACAGTTATAAAATGCCAGCTTCCTGGGCTATGTTGCTAGCGCAACCTCTGGCTCTTGCAGGAGACAGAACATTTGGATGGGGTTTGTGCACAGACTGCTATAGCTTGCTTAATGGTGGCATGGACTGGCTATTCACCTGGAAGTGGGGCATTGCACATGGCCCAGAGGCTGGAGCAGCTCTGTCATGCTCGACTGGGCGGGGCAAGCAGATACTGATGTATTACCCGAACAATGTTGCAACATAAGTTTTAAGGAACACTTAGCATTTTAAAGATGCTCCTGGACAGTAACTAATCAGAGATCTACAATAAAGACAAATCCAGATGACTCATAGTGTTGGATAAATGTGCATAGGCTTGGGAGAGAGAAGAAAATGAGTATAGAGAGTTGAAAAAGAAATAAGAAAGGTAAAGTCTTTAAAGAGACTGGGTACAGAGAGTCATAGATTAAAAGGAGTAAAGAAAAATAAGCCACATAAAAATGGAATATGCAAAGTTAGTCTGGGTTATGTATATTATTGTGTTATCTTTAATTTTTTTTTGACTGTGAATAAGCTAAACACAGAGAGACATTTCATTGTATGGGCTGCTAAACTAAACCAGCATGTGTATTATAAAGGCATCCTGACTTCAGAATTTGGGCCTAAGAATATGGTGCTTTGGAAAAGTCTTCTTTTGTTTTCACAGAAGATGAGAACCTATGGGTTGCTTCTAGATCAATATGGTTTAATAGACCATGTCCTCCAGAAAAGTTGCTGTGAACACCCTCAAAAAATTTCTTTGCCCAACTGCTGACTGAGATCAACCTAGCACACAGGATACACCATGAAAGACCTGATTAACAGCGCCCCAAACAGCAGAAAGCAGTATGGACAAAACTATGCCTATGTTCCCAAATATTTATATAAATATTCTTTTACATTTAAAGGGGGGATATGATACAGATATGAATAATTTGCATTGGTATGGTTCTTGGTTTATTGATACAAATTTAAGGTCAATTTTATTATATGTATATTTCTGCTCTTGATTAAGGTATTGTGATTGTTCATTTAAAAGAAGTAATGTATAATTAAGAATCTATAATAGTCAAGCTTGTACTCATGTTAGTTAGATTTTCTAGATATATAGAGATATATTTCAGTTAGATAGGTATTCTTCAAATCTTTCAGAGACCTTCCGAATATGGCATTTAAAATGTTTTAATAACTTAGGAATTTTCATGACAAGGAGACAAATCTGCTCCTGGCAGTACCAGTTACTGCAAGAGGAAGATGGGCACTGGAGAATCTTCTTCTGTAGTTGGTTAGCGATTTGGGCAAGAAAGTTCTATTGCCTGAACCACTTGACTGGACTTGCAGAACCCACAGAGAGAGGACTGCTGAACTTGCCTAAAGGTGAGATGATCCTTCGTGGTTCCTGCTTCATGAAAGAGTCTGTGAGACAATCTGCAGGACACAGAAGAAAATGACTGAAAACTGCCAATATAGGCAGAACTGTCCTTGAAATTTCCTGCTTCATGGAAAAGTCTGCTAGATACTATGTGCCCTGTAGGCTGAAGATGGAAGCCCCAACAGTACAGAAGACCTTCGGGTGGCTATCCAGGCAGCAAGATGTCTCTGTCAAATCTAGAGTTTTGGAAGTTGCTTACAATGTACTTCATGTTTACTTAGGTAATATTATATCCTTCTGGAGTCTTTGATGGAGTTGAAGAATAGACAGATAGTTATAGTTTTCTGTAGTTATGATAAAAGATAAGGTAAGTAAATTTAAAACCTTTTTTATCTAAACAGAAAAGGGGAGGTAATGTCAGAGTCCCCTCTGTGTGCTGTGATTAACATTAATGAATAAAAAACTGCCTTGGCCTGTTGATAGTGGAGAACTTAGGTAGGTGGAGGGACTGGACTGAATGCTGGGAGAAAGAAAGGTGGAGTGGGAGAGATGCCATGGATCCACTGAGACAGATGTTGGAAATTTTACCTGGTAAGCCACTGTCACATGGAGATGCACAGACTAATAGAAATGGGTTAAATTGATATAAGAGTTAGACAATAAAATACTAGAGCTAATGGGACAAGCAGTGATTTAATGAATACAGTTTCTGTGTGGTTATTTTGGGGCTAAGTTAGCCGGATGGCCAGGATGAACAAGCAGGCCCTTCTCCTACGAGAAAATGATATGATTAAATTATAATATCAAGAAATAAAATAAATACTAAAAAAGAATCAATAAAAATGAGTGCTATAAATAGTAAAGCAGTTGATTATACAAAAGTAGAAAAAGTTAGTGGAGAAGAGCTTAGGCTTGGAGGGCCAACACTATGCAATATGGCAGCAGAAGTCTCTGAGGAAGTGACATTAAAACCTGGAATCTGAACAGTAAGGAACCAGCTATATAGACATTCAGCATGTAAACAAATGCTTGCCAATGGTCAGAAACACAGTGCATATACAGGGACCACTGCATGCAATTGAAACTATTGCTGAAGCAGAAACTGATGAGGATAACAGGGCATGTGGTATATTTGGTCTCTTACCTGTAAAGATTTCTGCACTTAATCGCCACCTTTCTTCTTTTAATGTCCCAAGAAATCACCAAAATCCACTAGCCCTGTTTCTTCACTTATTCAGAGTACTTTAGGCTGGCTTTGCTGGTTGGGCTCTTTCCAGATGTTCCCTTGGCAAGCACAGAAAAATCCATGTGTCACAACAGGAAAGCCTCTGGAACTAAGGTCCAAGTCATATTCTTTCCCCATTTCTCCCTGGGGACTTGGCCATTACTTTGTAATTGGCAGAATCATTAATATAACAAAAGCTTCTGCCTTCTTGACTGGTCTCCTGAGAAGCCCAAATAAAGAAACCCAGAGCCTGAGCAGCTTTGACATCTAAGGTGGCTATAGCAGTAAGTAGAGACATCACCAATGGGGTATTTTTACTGACTCATACCAAGAGAGTTTGGGGACTTGTACTTTCCACTGAGATATTTTGCAAACAATTGGAAGAATAAAATTGACTGTGAGATATCTTTGCTTATAACTTTTTTATTTAAAATTCATCCTTGTCTTAGCCAAAATTAAAATATTGATTGTTCCCCCAAGTGTAGGAAATCTAGGATGATGTTGATAATGGTCAATAAAGACGATAGCAAGAATACATTTCATTTTATGTTCTGCCATGTCACCTTGTTTATCCAACCACTTAGTCTGATTATAAACTATAGATCACTTTAAAACTTCAAAGATTTATTTAATTATCTTTGATCTGGTCAATAAAGTTTGCGCTGCTCAGTTTTCTACAAATACATTCTCATATCTGGAATCTCTGTGGTAGCTAGTTGCCTTGTCCTATGCTTTTCATTTTTGTCAAAGCAAACTGGGTTGTGAAAGTATTGTTTCCATATTTATTGTCTATTTGTTCATTCAATGAATGTTTATTAAACGCTCATCACATATTTTTCATTTTACTTGGAACTGGGAATGTGAAATCAATGATAATATAAGGAACCTCTACATATACTCAGTTCCTGCTCCCTAGGGTAGACACGTCTGTATTTGTATGATCATGCATTATGCCCACAGACATCTTTCATTTGAAATGCAAAAACGGCTTTAATTTTTCTTGGTGGGGACCCATTAAGAGCATTTGTAGAAAATATCACTATTGTGTTTCAAAGGCTAAAGCTATTGATTTTAAGACAAGAAATGTATCTGAATAGTAGACTTTATAGACATCTCCCTTGTGGACAGATTCATTTAATTGTAGTGCTTAGTCGTGCAGAATTTCACAGTCATTTTAAGTAGTGAAATCCTTTTTTTTTTTTCAAGCTAAATTGTAGTAATTTAGGAGTTATTTGAACTGGTTTATGAGCTTCTGTCGTGCCATGATGGGCCGACTGCATGGACTGAAGAATGCCGTCCTCAGATTTCATTATCTTGGGGCCACCTCACGGGCTAAAATGAGTCATTTTGTTCACTGCATCTGCAGCCTTTGCTGAAATGGAGGTTTTGGGATAACAACTTAAAGGCTAACTCATTAATGCTTGAGATGAATGAGGTAATGTGTCAGTAGACCAAATTGGTGCCCAGATCTGTTCAGCTAGAGCTCTGTATCTCTTTCCCAAGTTGCGATGTAATAATGGCGATGTCTTTACCCATTGTTACTGCCTGTCTACAACTGAATGATGTGGAACTGATACCTTCTAAGCACCCATGTACTAGCAATTTCATAAACTCCAAAGGTCTCACAGAAGCCAGTAGCAAAATTCTGATGATACCATAAAGTGTGTAATTTATAAGGATTCTAACCACACACCAGTGAGGTCCCTGCTTTTCTTCAGAGGTGCTTACTAGGGAGTGCAGCACGGTTCTAACTGTTTGATGGTGCAATGGAGTAAATTAGTTCTTTAAATTGTGAAGGCTGTGAATTTATGGATAGCTGAGAGTATTTCCATCTTCTCATTGTGGAAATGGGTGACCTTTCTAACGTTAATTTGTTTCTCCATCTGTGCAGTAAATTTTGGGAGGACGTGAGGAACAGGCTTGATGACACACAAATATGCTTTCACGTTTCCGTATTGCTGTGTTGACGACTTGAACAAAGAATTACCTGTACCAGAGGACAAACTAGAAGAGGACAAACATTCCCCAGTCTACAGGGAATGATACCTCTTTGGAGCCTGGAACACAGAAGTTTTACTGTCCCTCTTGAAATGGGTGTCCTTCTTTATTATGATGTCATCTTTGCCATTTGCTGTACCAAATTAAATCATCTTCTACTTTTTTTTCCTGGATTGTAAATGGGCACGGTGTAGCTCAGAGATTAAAATTTAAAATTACATATATTTAAAAGATTTATTGAGCAATCTGTACAAAGAACTGTGATAAGTTCATTCACATGATTTTTTTTTCTTTCTGCAACTACCTATGAGATAAGTACTGTTTTAATTCGTATTTTGCAGATAAAGGAAGGGAAGTTCAGATAGAAGATCACACAGTTCATATTTAATCAAGCCAGGAATGTCTTCAAAGTCCTTTTAACTGTATAGTTTACCCTCTTTTGCTTGTAATACATAGATATAATGTTATAAGAAGACATCTGGAAAATCAGTTCAGTCCTTCTCTTTAAAACAAATGATTCTCAGTTCTAGTGGCATATTTAAATCTCCGTGGAGTTTAAGGAAAGATAATTCTTATCTTCAGATTTTCTTGGAAGTGTTCTGGACTAATAGCCATTTTAAAGTCTTATTTTAAAGATTTTGGGGGTTTCATACACGAGCACTGTATTGATATCATTTCCACTCCTGCTCCTCCTCCCACTCTCCCCAAGTCCCCTGATTCATTCTCAAATTTATGGTCTCTTCTCTAATTACAGTTGATATATATATATATATAACAACTCTGTGTGTGTGTGTGTGTGTGTGTGGACACGCGCACACAGACAAAGTAGGGTGATGAAATTAAAACAACATATTTTCGGCATTTGATGGACCTTGGTTTAAATTCTGGAGTAAACGTTGTATCTCTATATATTGATTGACAAGATAAGAATACCAATTTTTGTATGTTCACATTATGTAGAGGTGCATAAATATATAATATTTAATGCTGTTCATACATACACATTATTATATATAATCACTTTATTATGCAATAACACAGTAAAATTTCTTTTTCCATATAATTTTAACTTGTTGCCCATCAACCACCCATTCTGCTTCTCTCTGGTCCGCTTTCTTATGCCTCTGGTTACCACCATTTTTCTTTTGACATCTAGAGATCGATATTTTAAAAATCCACATATAACTGATGATATGAAACATTGTCAATCTTTGCTTGGCTTGTTTTCTTTTAAGATCATGATCTCCAATTTCATGCAGCTTGTTATGAATATGAGAAATGGAATTTTATGGCTGAACAGTATTCTATTATATGTGTGTACAGTTTTTATCTGTTAATCAGCCTAGGCTGATAGATTCTTGGTGACCTTTCCCCACCACCCTCTATTATAAATTGTGAACTGTGCTCTTACAAACCTTGGATTATTGATGTCTCTTCAACATACTGACTTTTATTCATTTTAATAAATACCCACCAGTGATATTTGTGAGGTTCTATTTTAAATTTTTCGAGGAACCACCACAGTGATTTCTATAATGTATGTATTAATTTATGCTTTCACAAATAGTGTATAAGTCTCCTCATTTTTTACATTCTTGTTAGCATTTTCTGCATTTCAATTATTTGGGATTGTCCATTCTTACAGGAATGAAGAATATTTTATGCTCATGAATTTTATTTTGATCCTTAAAATTTATTTATTAACCCTATATGAAGACTAAAATTTAATAACATTTCTCAAACAACATGCCAAATAAATGTGTGTGTGTGTGTGTGTGTGTGTGTGTACAGACAAAGCAGGGTGATGAAATTAAAACAACATAATTTTCAGCATTTGATGGACCTTGGTTTAAATACTGGAGTCAACATTGTATCTCTATATATTTATTGAAAAGATAACAATTCCAATTTTTGTATGTTCACATTATGTAGAGGTGTATGTGTTTGTCAGGGGGTGGTACACATACATGTGAGTATATTTGCAGGCCTGAAGTTGAAAATGTATTAGCAGACAATGTTTATGGATGTACTGAAGTTCACTGGTTCTGGCTCGTCTATCCAAATTGTTCAGGGAATCCCTGCCTCCCAGCTCTAATATTATAGACAGTCATGAGACCTACCTGGGTTTTTATAATAAGTGCTAAGGAATATAAACTTTGTCCTAATACCTGTATTGAAAACAATTTACCCATTGAACAATTTCTCCAGCCACATGAGTTATTTTCCTATTTCCTGTTTACAAAGAACATTATGACTCTTAATTTTCCATTTCTTAACAAGGTTTGAAGAAGACCTTGAGTCTCTTCCTTAATTTAACAATGAAGTAACAGCCTTTACACAATACTTAAGCACTGTTACCTTTGCTATGGAATCTTGACCATCAGTGAAATGGTAATTGAGAGTCTTAGACAAATCCAAGGTATCATATGATACAAAGGGGATTTCCGAGATGACTATAAGGATATGTGACAGAATAACCTCAACTTCAATTTCAAAGCTATGAGTTTTTAATGAAGGATACTGTTTCTGTTTCTTTCATACAACATCTGCTTGTCCCGAGTTTGTCTAGTAGTATTATGACATTTCCTTCCTCAACTATGTAAGTACATAAAATTTTTTCTGAATATCAAAAACACTGGAAAGAAATATAATGATATTCACAAGGTGGCCAAAGGATGCTAAATGATCTATAATGCTTAAGGGTGTGCTGTGTAATTCTCATGGCAAAAGTGTCTCAACTTAAATGTCAACAACACCTTTTTAGAGAAATAATAGTATGCAAGCCGGGTTTAATATTCTGGCCTTTCCATGGTGGCTGTTATCTACCATCACCCACCTCCTATTGAGCTGCATTAAAAGGAACTCTTAATCCATTTATCAAACAGGCACTCCTGTTTCTTTGCTGTTGAAAAAAAAAGGTAATCTTTAACTTTAGAGAGTCACCAATATGATTGGAAAACATGCAATTGCAACTAACAGTTAAGAACATTTCTCAAGCACCATACCAATTAATACATATATATATATATCCAAAAATAGAATGCTATAACTAAAATGACATAATTTTCATAATCTGAAAGAATTAGGCTAAATTCTGGAGTCCAAGTTGTATTTCTGTAAGAACTTAAATAAGATAACTAACATTTATATTGACTTGTATGATGATCCACAAAATGTAATATTTACATTGTATTGTCTAGATCATTATTCCAAATAATTATTTATAATAATGTATTTTACTTAATACAACATTAGTCACAGAAAATGTCCAGTAAATAGCATTCATGATTATAAGAACATAATGTAAGTAAAGTATTTCTCTCTATGGGAGTAAAATAGTTTTATATATGTTATTATTTGAAACCATTAAGTAAAATACAAGCCTTAAATGAGAAAATATTGTAAATTGTCTTATTTACCTTCTAAACAATTCTGTCATTTTGGTTTTACTATCTATTCAAATTTAATACTTGGCTATTGCTCTCTGTTGTTGTTTAAAGGTCATGTTTGGTAAAAACATAATACATTTTGCTATTTTGAGAGAAAGAAAGCATTTTAACAACATCACAAACTAAGTATAACTAAGTTATAATCATAGTTCACTTCATTCAATAATAGCAGAATTCCATTACCAACATAAAATTACTACAACTACTGCAAGATCAAGACTTTAAATTCTCTTTGGATATTTTCTAAAGATACTTCTGATTGTTCAAAAAACATCTGTCTCAGTCATTCTGACATAAATATGCTGCTGTTTATACAATGTATGTGTCTAAAACTTATGTTTTCACAAACTCTAAGAATTTTTGTGGGTTGAAGGGAGCTGAACTGAAGGATTCACCTTAGATAGCTCAGATAAACCTCTCTCAATTCCCTGGTCCTGAAAAGTTTCTTCTTCCTAAACTTCACTTTGTTCTCTGCTCTGCCAATGCCTTGCCAAGCCCAAGACACACTGGACAGTTCCACACCACAAATTCTAGACAGGAGCAAAGTAATCAGTTACCCCAGGATGTGACCAGTACCCAGCTTTCTCATGTCCCCCAAGAAAGACTTTGATGCCCCCCCAAAAACAGAAAGCAGTCTTGAGAACCCAATGTCCCAATCCCCTCAACCTGCCATACCTAACCCCTTACCATTTCATTATAAGAGAAAGGCAGGAATGTTGTAAAAATAAATCTGCTGGCCTGGCCTGTGACCTAGGTATCCTGTCCCTTTAAGAGACCAGCCTGCCAACCCCCAATCTCTCTCTCTGACAAAGGCAAGGGGATCTGCTGCTTCCTCTCCAGTCAGCTCTCTGTCCTCCTTCTTCTGTAGAGACAGCTTTTGCCTTTCTCCTTTCTCTCCCCTTCCCCCATTCCCCCTTCTTTTTTTCTCTTTCTCTTTTCTTCTCTCACTGCAACTAAATAAACTCTATACCCCCAAAAGAATATAGCATATACCAAATTGTAAGAAATATGAAGACGCTGCAATTGCATAAATATGGCTTGTGATCACAATTGACTTACAGTAGAAACCTATAAGAGAAAGTCATCAAGAATATGGTATATATTCACTCATAAGTGGATACTAGCTATGAACAAGTTCATGATCCTAGAAAAGCTAAGTAACAAGGTGAACCTGTTGTGGGAGGTCCTTCCGCCCCTCCAACCAATAGCTGCTGAGATACCAGCCCATTGGGGCGTGGTCTCTCTCTCCCTTTAAAAAAGCGGCTACTTCCTCCGCTCGCTCTCTTCACTTCCTGCTCCACCAGCGACTAGACTCCCTTCCTGGTTGCACAGAGGGCTGTGGTCTGGGACGGTAATCTGTAAGTTTTTTCCTCTTTAAATAAATACCACCCTATTAATCATAATTCCAAACTGGTGTGGCATTATTCGTGACTTACGCCTTCATGAACCCCAAGAAAAACATATATGGATCCATCTGGAAAGTCTAAATAGACAAGATCACCTGGCAAAATTGGGAGCACAAGGTTAGGGGAAAGAAGGGAGGGTAAAAGGGGAAAAGGAGAGTAGAATGGAAGGGGTGAACAGAACTTGAGGGAATGGGATAGTCAAGATAAAGGAAGGATAGAGATGAGAGCAAGTAAAGAGATATATTATTGAGGAAGCCATTATGGGGCTAGCAAGAATCCTGGCTCTAGAGAAATTTCTAGGAATCCAATAGGATGACCCCAGCTAAGACCCTAAGCAATAGAGGAGAGGGTGCCCAAAGTGGTCTTGCCCTGTAGTCAAACTGATGAAAATCTTAAATATCAACATAGAACCTTCATCCAACACCTAATGGAAACAGAGGGAGAGACCTGCATCAGAGCACTGGATTGAGCTCCCAAAGTGCAGTAGATGAGTGGAAGGAGTGAGAATATGAGCAAGGAGGTCAAGATCATGATGGGGACACTCACTGAAACAGTCTACTTGAGGTAATGGTTGCTCACCAACACCAGCCAGAGTGGGTAGGAACAAACATAGGACCAAACTAGTCCCTCTGAATGTGGGTGACAGTTACATGGCTGGGGCAGACTGAGGAGCCACTGGCAGTGGCAACAGGATTCATCTCTACTGTTTCTACTGTCTTTTTGGGAAACTACTCTCTTTGGATGGATAAATTTCTCAGCCTAGATATAGTAGGGAAGGCCTTAGATCTTCCCCAAAGGCATGTGCCTTACCCTCTCCATGGAGTAGATGGAACGTAGGGCTGGGAGGGTAAGTAGAGGGAATGAAAGTAGAACAGAAAGGAAAACCTATCAGTTTCAATTTTAGAAGAATTGGAAAGACATTACTCTAACAAAAATAAAACATATAAGGAAAGAATAACCTTCATAATCTAATGCATATGTGAATTCTTCAAAAAATGATCTTGTATTAGCTGAAAGTAGAATCAAGGTTATCCAAGATTCAAGGGAATAAAGGATAAGAGGGTATAGTAGCAAGTCATTAAATGTAAAGTGTTACACTCATAATGAGTAAATTTGGGTGTTTTGGTACAGTGTGGCAGATATAACCAATAATTGGGTGTTATGTATTTTTCAATGAATAGAAGAATATTAATGATATTAGCAAAAAGAAAAGATGAATGTTTAAAATATCCTTGTTTTGACCATTTTACAATGTGTAGATGTATTTAAACATTACATTGTTCCCAACAAATGTGTATGCTTATTTGGGAATAAACATTATGTAAATAAAAATTTAAAGTTGTTATTAAAAATAAAGTAATAAAGAAATCTTACCATACACTACACGAAGGAACATTGAAGACATTATGGTTAGAGGAATAATCTAGTCATGAGATAAATACTGCATGATGGCATTTGTGTATATATATATATATATATATATATATATATTACAAAAATCCAAACTCACAGAAGCAAGCAATACAATTATGGTTGCCAATGTCTGGGAAAAAGCACAAATATGGGTGTAATCTCAGTTATAGATGAGTAATTTCTAGAGATTCACTTTACAACATAGTGGATTATGAATTTTCAAAATTTGCTAAGAGAGCAGATCTCATATTGCATGTTCCTATATCACACTCCCTTAAAATGTGCAGAAGCAAATTTTGGGGAGTGGCAAATATTTGTTATCATGATTGTATTGATTGTATCAAGGATATCTGTATGCATCCAAACTCAATAATTTGTAATTTGTACATATTAAATATATATAGATTTTGTACATAACTGGAACATCAATAAAATTGCTGAAATATAATTTTAAATTAAATTAATAGAATGAAGAAAGGAAGAGAACACATTTGGAAATGGAAAAAACTGACTGGTTTGCTAACAATGTGAATATCTATTTAGGAAATTTTAGCAAATGAAAAAAGATACACTATAACTAACAAATGAGTTAAGCAGGATCACAAGATACAATATTAACACACAGATATTGATTAAAACTCCAAATATAAGCAATGACAATTAAGAACCAAAGCTATTAAAGTGTCCTTTAAAATAGTTAAGTACTACTACAACAAAATTTCTATGAGATCTGTAACACTAAATCTTCTACGAGCTTTGTAGGAAGATCGGGGTAGACAGATGGCTCAGTGGTTAAAAGCACTGGTTGCTTTTCCAGAGGACCCAGGTTCAATTCCCAGAACCCACATGGCAGCTTAGAACTGTCAGAAACTCCAGTTTCAGAGGATCCAACACCCTCACACACATATACATGCTGGCAAAAAAGGTTGGAATGCTGTTGAAAGATATCAATGTACTAAGCTAAGATTTGTAGTCAGAGGCTTTTCTGCATCCTGCTGAGTCTTGCAGTCACTTATAAAATAGTCACTCAAATGTTTAATATTAATTAGAATTGTTTAGCCAATGTCTCAGGCTTATTGCTGACAACTTCTTATATTTAACATTTCTGTTAATGTGTATCACCACGTGACATCTTTCTCCTCTGGTGGCTGTTGGCACCTCTCTCTGCTCCACCCTTCTTTCTCCCTGTTTGGCTTTCCTGCCTAGCTATATTCTTCCCTGCCATAGGCCAAAACAGCTTTACTTATCAACCAATAAAAGCAACATATATTCACAGTGTACAGAAAAACATCTAGAATATGCAAAATCAGCATGTGGGAGTGTAAAGCATGAGCATAACATCAAACATTACTCTAAATATATATTTTGTAATTTTGTACTCAAAATAGTTCATGTCTTTCCTCTCATTAGAGTAACTTCTGCTCTTTTCTTTCATTCTTTTCTCTTTTCGCTTTTGATTTTTGGTTTTTGTTTTTTTGAGACAGGGTTTCTCTGTGTAACAGCCTGAGCTCTTCTGGAACTAGCTCTTGTAGACCAGGTTATCCTCAAACTCACAGAGATCCACCTGCTTCTGCCTCCTAAGTGCTAGGGATAAAGGTGTGCACCACCACCGCCTGGCTTAGAGAAGCTACTAAGAAAGCATCTCTTCTTTTTTTTAACCTATTTTCTCCCCTCTCTATCTCTCTCCCTTACTCTCTATATCCTTCTCTCTTTTCTCTTCTATCTCTCCACCATCTTTATCACCTCTCTACATTCTCCATCCCTTCTTCTCTGTCACGAGGGAATGTACTCTTGATAAGTGAACAAGTTCTTTCTTTAGTTTTTTTTAGTCAGAATATTTATCACAACAACAGGAAGTGAAATTAATGCCAACCAGGATAAAATACTAAAAGATAATACCAAGTGTGGTGGTGTGTAATTTCAATACTTGGAAGATTGAGGAATGAGAATCACACATTTTAAGGCATCTGAATGGTAAAATCCCTTCTCAAAATGAAAACATTTGCAAAGTATGTATCTAATATTTGATGTTTATTCAGAATATATGCATAAATGAGCATTAAGCAGTAAAAGACTATTATACTCCAAGAAGTAAAAAATGGCAAAAGACAACACGCATTTCAAGAAAGAGGTTCCAGCAAATTCATAGGAAAGGATGTCCAATATCAGTTAGTCATTAAGTGAATTCAAATTAAAACCAAAGGAAGATAACATTGCACATTTATTAGGATGGTTTTAAAATACTGAACTACAAGTAGTAGGGAGAATGTGAAATAAATGGAACTCATATGTTGCTATTGTGAATGCAAAGGGTTATAGCCATTTGAACAGAACAGATTGGAAGTGGAATGCTACATTGAACATGCATTTATTCAATGTTTAAGCAATAAAGCTATTGATTATAAACAATAAAGCTCCTGATTCTTAAACTTTCATCCAAAGGCAAACCTACATACATGTGTTAATAGAAGTTATATTCATTATACTGGAAAACTGGGAATACCTAAGTGTCTTTCAATGAAATGAGTAAGTGGCTAAAAATTGTGGTGCATGTATGTGGTAGAACATTATTCAGTCACGAATTTGTACACTTTTTTCTTTTTAAAATAGTTCTTTGAGAATTTTGTACATTGTGTTTTGATACTACTATTTCCTCCACAGTTCCTTCCAGATCCATACCATTTTCATACCCACCAGCCTATAATGTTTGACAATCTATGGGATCCTACTGACAAACAACTCCAAAGTAGGTAAACCCATTCCCAAGGACTAGGATTTTCATATGTTAGTTACCCTGCATAGTAATAGTATTATTTCCCTTTCAACCTTTGAACCTCCATGTTCTATACACCCTTACTTGAAAATCCCTCCTCATGGCCTCATACTAACTTCCAGATCTCTATGAGTATTCCAAATAAAATACTGCCTTGGAAACAACCAACTTCTCAAACAAGTGAATGTAAATATGGAGTGTATACAAAGAAGAAAAGGACTATGTAAATCATTAACACCAGGGAGATCAAGATGATTGTGACTGTTACAATGTGAATGAGCCTGATAAGTGAGCAGATGGACAGTTGGGAAAACCAAGGAGTATGAATGAAAAAGGTCATCCAAGGACCTTTATGAAGCATGTCCTGAGCTATCTGTGCACTTTTACAACAATGGAGTCTAGTAAGTTTAAATTTGATTACACAAAGAAGTGTTATTTTAAGAGGAATTTGAGCACCAGACACAGAAGATTTACAGATTACATAAGTTCATAACAAGTTGAATATAAAATGAATAGCCTACTATCTACAAAATAGTTTCTCACTATCATTATGATTGAAGAGATGTAAGGTCTTTAGTTCACCCTGGCTAAAATAAACATGATTAATTTGCAAACTTCTGGTTCATGAACCATGTTGATTTTGTTGCTGTGTGAAAGGTTTCATAATCTCTGTCAGAAACAAATGAAATGGTCAATAAAGCTACTCCTAATTTTAAACTCTTGGAAAACACCAAATGAGTGCTATACTACCATGATTATTCCCATTTAACGAAATTCTTTCAGTTCTCAAGTCGCAAATATGTAGAGAGAAAATCCAGAGTTCTAGAAACACATATATGAAATTAGACGCCCCATGGTGCTATAGTTCTACCATCAAACATACCATCTTGGGCTTCATGATTTTACCTCTTGGAAATTTGGTTCTGTAACATCATCAAATATAAAAAATAGCTATGTGAATTGAAGAAGATATAACAATTTTAGAGAAATAGAAGAGAACATAATACAGGACCTTGTTTGTACAAAGCTCTTTTAATAATAAAAAATTGAACTTATCTCTAGACATCAAGAAAATCTTCCATTGATGGTACTGGTGCAATAAAAGCAAAGCCTCTGATATGGCAGGTGCTATCTCTCTGAACTTCTATGCATTGCAGAACTATGTGAAGATGCTCATTCTAAGTCTTGTTTAATAAAGGTTTCATTTGAATAGGAGTAAAGAATAATGAATAGATTCTTAAAACACAATCTAAACTATCAAAACTTTGTTTTTCATATATTTTGATTTAGTACTTGATAACCAAGTGTGGAGCCAGAAAATAGTCTTTATCTTCAGCAGGTTACCGTCTCCAGATGGTGTCATGATGACACATGTCTCTGTGATCTGATAAAAGCATACAGACTGGAGAAAGTCTTATTGAAGTTAGTGAAATGAAGGCATTCAAAAGCTGAAAGCTGTAATTATGAGAAAGTAAATTTGAAAAAAAAAATAAGAAATGTTATGAAAGTACAAGTTACTAAAGAAGGGAAATTGGAACAGAAGAGATAGAAGGTGACTAAACTGAAGACCATAACTAAAATGTTTTCCTCATCCAACTGTCAGTATGTCTCTTGGAGTTGTAACTAGGGAGAGTAAATGTTCACAGGTAGTCATAAAGCCACCTCCATTACTACCACCACCAACACCATCACCACCATTATCACCACCATTACCACCATCACCATCACAACCATCATCTATTGATACGAGGAAAAAGAACAGGGTACATAACATGCTGAAGATGCTCATATTTGCTTTGGGATGTGAAAAAGAGAAGAGCAGCATTATTCTTGAAGAATAACTTTACTAAGTCATAATGGCAGAAATGTAGGTGGGACAGACAAATAAATTGAGACAAAAATAAATCATGTTACTCACTATGATGACAATATACCATATAATGGGCAGACAGAAGGTGAGATATTTCATTTTTAAAAAAAATGCCATGGAGAATCTTTTGGAGAGGGAAGCTTCCCACCATGCTTGGAATGTTTTCCTCCTATGTTCTGCAAAGGCATCTGGCAAGGAATTATTAAAGCCTAGGCTCAGAGATCTGTTAACTGAGGTTTCTGTCCACCCAGTCCCATAGCTGTTCAGTCCCAAGGAAACACAAAGAGGTCTACATTAATTATAAACTGGTTGTTCTATTAGCTCAAAATTCTTATTAATTAATTCATACATCTTAAATTAGCCCACTATTCTTGTCTATGTTAGCCATGTGACTTGGTACCTTTATCAGTGAGGCATTCTCATCTTGCTTCCTCTGCAGCTGGGTGACGGCTGCAGACTGAGTCTTTCCTCTTCCCAGAACTCCTGTTCTCTTTGCCCCACATCTACTTCCTGCTTGGTTGCCCCACCTATACTTCCTGCCTGGCTACTGACCAATCAGCATTTTATTAAAATACAAGTGACAAATCTTTACAAAGTACAAGACCATTATCTCACAGCACTTCTCTTCCCCCTTTCTTTCAAAACAAGAATTCTGAATCCAATCTCCTTTGTTTAGCTTTCTTCCTGACCATTATCCATAACAACTTGTAACCAATACTCTAAACAAAGAAAAATATCCATAGTCCATTTTTTTTGGAATGTGGGCATAGTTTTCTAGGCTACTTCCAGCTGATTGGGGTGCTGATAATCTTATGGGGACCTAAAGAAAGTTTAGAATTATGATCAAGTCCTGACTGGAGTATCCTATAAGGCTTGATCATCTCAGGCATCAGTCTTGAATCTGTTCTGGATATTGAACTTAGACATCTGGGTCATCTGCTCCTATTGGAGATTTCTCAGGGTGGTCTTCCTTGATCAAACCTGATGTGTCTTAGCAGAGAATGAATCCATAGATTCTCATTTTCTGTAGAAACAAAACCAAAACCTCTTCTACAAATAAACATATCTTTTGACTTAAGGTTTGAAGTTAAGGCATTTTCAAAATGTATTTGTTGGATTAATCCAGCATCATTTATAATGAAATGTCTTTTAGCAGATGTTGCTCCTTCCTCAGCAGTCATACAATTCAAAGACAACACAATAACATACAGTATCCAGACTCTCTGTGCAAGTACATCCTTATGTAGCTTTATTTTAAACTCTATTTTATTTTATTATTATTTTTTTGAGACTAGGTTTCTCTGTGTATCTTTGGCTATCCTGGAACTCACTCTGTAAACCAGGTTGTTTTTGAACTCACAGAGATCTGCCATCCTCTGCCTCCCAAGTGCTGGAATTAAGGTGTGTGACACTACACCCAACTTCTCTCTCTCTCTCTCTCTCTCTCTCTCTCTCTCTCTCTCTCTCTCTCTCTCCTGTCACATGGTTCTTCTCTGAGTGCTTTTGATATTTCAAGGTGGCTTTTTTGGTAACTTATAAAGTATTACTCCCTTGCTTTATGAAAAATCTCAAAGAAGTAACGAATTAAGTCACTTAAAAACGGGATGATTTGAAAGCACAACGAATGTGGAGTAGAAAAACGAGCTCTCAAGGATGCTGTCCTTAATGTTCCTTATACATGGAGTAGACCAGTTCTTCACCGGTACCTTCCAAAGCTTACAGTGTATGAAGCCTGCACGTACATCTCTTTCAATGTCCAACAGCAACTTGACAGCCCTACTCTCACTCTATACAAATCCTTTCTACTATTGTTTTTCATACTGATGCTACACTTAGAAAATAGTTTGGTTTATGTTAGGCATTCGAGGAGAAAACTGCCATGTAGAAGTATTTGTGTAGTGTGTGNCTCTCTCTCTCTCTCTCTCTCTCTCTCTCTCTCTCTCTCTCTCTCTCTCTCTCTAGTAATAGGAGCAGTGGGGCTGCATCCCTGGCACCTGGCCGACCACATGGCTAGCTTATGCCCCAAAATAATTACATGGAAACTGTATTCTTTTAAACACTGCCTGGCCCATTAGTTCCAGCCTCTTATTGGCTAGATCTTACATATTGATCTAACTCATTTTTAATAATCTGTGTAGCCCACAAGGTGGCTTACCAGGGAATATCTTAACCTGCATCTGTCTGGAGTGGGAGAATCATAGCGACCCACTGACTCTGCTTCTTTCTCCCAGCATTCTGTTCTGTCTACTCTGCCTACCTAATTTTCTGTCCTTTCAGGACCAAGCAGTTTCTTTATTAATTAACCAATGAAAGCAACAGATTAGAAAGAAGTCACTCCCACATCATCTCTCTCTCTTTCTCTCTCTCTCTCTCTCTCTCTCTCTCTCTCTCTCTCTCTCTCGACCTTATTATTTTTCTTTTCTCTCCCAAGCCTACATATATTTTTAAACATAGTCTAAACCATTTAGAAGTTTTTCCATCTGTATCTATATTTACTGTATATCTCTCTTTTTCTGACTACATGAGTCTTTAATTTGCTAAGTGATATGACTAGGATTAAAGCTGTGGCTTTAACAGCTGTATCTACCCCATTCTTTAGCTTTCTGGGAGTCTAACTTCATGGCAAAGGTACTGGCCAGAGCCAGGTTTATTGCCATAACTCCATAGAGTTTCAAGGTCTCTGACACCATCAGAAAGCATGTGGTCAGCTATTCATCAACACCATTTAAGTTTCACGGGACTTAGGAAACCAACAGCATTGGTGCGGACTGGTATCTGGTTGATTGATGTTTGCAGGGTCCGCCATGGAGTCAGAGTAGATGCTGGAGAGACAGACACAGGTTGCAGAAAACTCCCAGTACGGTCTTACGGACAGCGTTGAGAGGATAGTCAAAAATGAGAAGATTAATGCAGAAAAATCATCAAAACAGAAGGTGGATCTACAGTCTTTGCCAACCCATGCCTACTTGGATCAACAGTTGTGCTTATCTTATTACAAGGTCTTGCTGTGAGTGCAAAGGAAAGACAGCCAAATCCCATTGAGTTTTTAGTATCTTATCTTTTAAGAAATAAGGTACAGTTTGAAGACCGAAATTGATTACTTGGGAAGAAAAGAAACACTTGGTTGCTACTGTAGATTTACATGATTATGAGGCAGCTTTAATTGCTATGATTCCCTTCCCCACTCTGGAACCTTCCAGACGACAGAACTCACTTCTGGAGTTGCAGAAGAGAACATATCCTCTGTCTGATTTAATCACCATACTTATTTAATGAGTATCATCTGTGCAATTTTTTTTCTCAGATGGTCTTTTACTTTGTTTTTAAAAAGACCTTCAAAATAAACTGTTAAAACACCAAAAAAGGAGTTTAATGGCAGGGTGTTTTAAAAGAGCTCTAAGGTTTTGCAGCTAAAGCTGAGTCAGGAAATCTCCCTTAAATGAGATGTGCTTGCCTGTAACAAACAGCCAACCTGAGAGAATACTACCAAGAAGCCATGCTTAACTCTGTTCTTTTTGTGTCTAGAATTCCTTCTCAAACTCTATCAGGTTTTAAGTGAACTTAATTGTCCACGTTCACACCATTTGTTGACCAAGGTTTCTGTCCTGCCTGGTCCCATAGCCGTTTAGTCCCAAAGAAACATACAGAGGTCCACATTAATTATAAACTGCTTGGCCTATTTGCTCAGTCTACTTATTAATTAATTCTTACATTTTAAATTAGCCCATTATTCTTGTCTATGCCAGCCACATGCGTTGGTACCTTTATTAGTGAGGTGTTCTCATCTTGCTTTCTCTGTGGCTGGGTGATGGCTGCATACTGAGTCTTCCTATTCCCAGAATTCTCCTGTTCTCTTATCCATACCTCTTTTTCCTGCTTGATTGCCCCACCTATACTTTCAGCCTGGCTACTCAGCATCTAATTAAAATACAAGTGACAAATCTTTACAAAGTACAAGACCATTATCCCACAGCTGAGACTGGTCAGGAATCGAATTTGAGTTATTGTGTTGGTTTGATAAAAATGTTCCTCATAGACTCATAGGGAGTGGCACTAGTAGGAGGTGTGGCCTTGTTGGAGTAGGTGTGGCTTTGTTGAAGGAAGTACATCACTAAGAGATGGGCTTTGAGGTTTCAGAAGCTCAAGCTTGAATAGTGTGTCTCTGTCACTTCCTGCTGCCTGTGGATCTAGATGCAGAACACTCAGCTACTCTTCAGAACCATGTCTGCCCCATCATGTTTCTCACCATGGCAATAATGGACTAAACCTCTGAATCATAATACAGACTCAATTAAATATATTCTTTTATAGGTGTTGCTGTGGTCATGGTCTCTCTTCATAGCAAGCGTAAGACAGTTATCTTCTGAATTAATGTCTTATGTTTGTAACGTTCAATCCTGGCTCTAATATCTCTGTCAGTAATAACTTGAAGCTAAAAACAACAATCATTATTTATATTTTTATATCATTTTAAATTTTTATTTGGGGAGACTTGCCAACAAATTAGGAGAGATAATAGTGAAACTGAGTGAAACAAAGAGAAGGGTGCAGAGTCCAAAATTTTATTGAGAAACCATCCTCTATTCTTGCCTTTCTTTGTTGCTATAACGTCTACATTAGTGCAGAGCACAAAAAGCAGTTACAACTAGGACACAATCTCCTTGCGACTTTTATGTAATAATCTAAACTCAAAGGACTAGGGCCCTCAAAACCAACACTTTATTGCAGATTTCTAACTCCACTGTGTAGTTCTCTGTCATTTTCTTCTCAACATATTCTGATTGACTCCTCACTTTTATAGAATTGAGTTCCAATTTTATAGCTGGACACCAGAGCCTCTCCTATCACAGTCCTTTGCAAATTATTTTAGCCCTGACATTGATCATATTTATAAATCTGCTTTGGGAATTTCAGTCAGTAGGAACTGCATTGTCTTTATGTGAAAGATGAAGATTAAGTCAAGAGGAGTGAGAGACATCCACCTTTTTAACTCTGTTATTTCTCCCCAAGGTAAGTGCTGTGAAGTAGTGTCTGGTAGGAGGAACGAAGAACATGATGCTAACAGATAACACAATTTCTTTATCATCAGACTGGGACACTGGGACAGAATCATGTCACAGGGGGTCTGTCCTACATATGTGAGTTTTTCTTAACCGCTCTATTTGAGTCAGCTTCAGCCTCAATGTCCTCATGTTGTGTGTTAGTCCATTTTTCTGTTACTACAACAAATTGGCTAAGGCTAGAGACATATGACAGAAACAAGTTTATTAAACTTACAGGCTGAAAGTCCAAATAGCATAGTGTACATCTGGTGGAGGTCCCTTGGTTGAATTACATAAAACATATGGTAGGGCAATGACAGGAACAAGGGTGAGAGGTGGAGATTGTCTGACCAAACTGATAGCCAAAATATGGGGACAGAGCAGTTTCTTGATCTCCTTCTAGTCACAACCTTGGAAAATTACTACTAATCTAATTTTTTTTAATTATGTGTGTGTGCATGTGTTTGTGTCTGTCTATATTCATATATATGCTGGGGATATTCCACAGTGCATGTGGAGGTCAGAGAACCAACTTGTGAGGATCATTTTTCTCCTTCTGCCCTGTGAGTTCCAAGGATTAAATCAGACCATTGGGCTTGGTGGCAAGTGCCTTTCCTCTCTGAGAAATCTTGCTGGTCCAATCCCACCAATCCTGATATTTTCACCCTGGAAACCAAGCTTTTATCACATGAACACATTAGTGACAAATTCAATGAGTAGCATTGACCGATTCCTTTGCACTTTTTTTTTTTGCCTTCTTTTCAGCACTAAATGCTTTTCTACTTTTAAGTTACATGTCAAAATGTTCTTCACAGCAAGCTTCTCTCACTGATGCTCCCTCCCTTGGCACGCCTACTTTCATTCTCTCTAAACACGGAGAGTTTCATTATGCTGCTACCACGACTAACAAAACTGAGGGCTTTTACCACATTCCATTGTCCTTTCTTTTTTCAGTATTCCTTCAAAAACTTCTTCTCACTTGGCACTCACAGCTATATTTCCTACTTTTCTCGCCATTTCACAGTCCTTTGTAAACTTTTATTCAAACTTTAACTGATGGAATTATTTAATTAACTTGCTTCTATATCAGTTTAATTTAGAATTATATTTGTTATGCCCATGTTTCATGTCACACCACAGTTTTTATACATTGTCTATGACTCCTGTCACTTCATTACTTTTTTTCTCTTCACTCTTCCCTTGATCACTCTCCCTTACTCTCATTTCCCCTCTCTTCCCTTCCCTTCTTTTCTTTCTAAAACAGATTCTGTCTTTTCTTTTGCTTTCAATCAACTTGAAAAATCTGTTAGTACCCCAAAACCCAATTTTAACCCAAATTTTTCTCTCCAGTCCTAGTTCTACATTTAAGTATTTACCAGACTGTCATCTGAAGATCATCCCAAGGCAAATGTCACCTACCTTCAGTTTGGCCTTCTTCCTCAATCTTTATTTTTATTAACTGGTTAATGTTGAATATCCTCAATTAGTTCCTCATGTTTAGCCTCTATGTTGACTCTGGCACAATTCAACCCTCTAAAAAGAGCTCACATCTCTTTATCCTGATTCTTTTATATCTTTACCACTTCTGCCTTAGTTTTTTTCTGGATTTCACCTTTTGCAATATGTACTATAGCCAAATTTCATCAACTCTCTTTCCAGTTCATCTAGTTTACCCTCCACCAGTTCTTAGAGTTATCTATTTAAATGGATTTGACCAAGTAGCCCCTCTGCTTTAGTAATATTTATAATTCTTTGCTCTACAGAATACAAAGCCCACCAAAATTTGAATATCATTTTCAGGGCCTCACAATCTGAGCCCAAATCAATTTTTGATGTGAGATGTCCTATATTTGTGCTGCTTTTTTGTTTTATGAATAAAGCTGTTTTGTCCATTGGCTTAGCATGGCAAAGCCATGCAGGAAATATGAAAAGATATANGAGAGTAGGCCGAGTCAAAAAGATGACATGTAGCTGCCAAAGGAGAAAGACGCAAGAACCTTACCGGTAAGTCACAGGTTTTTGTTTTGTTTTTGCAATACACAGATTAATAGAAATGGGTTAATTTAAGATGTAAGAGCTAGCTAGGAATACACCTGAGATGTTGGCCAAACAGTTTTGTAATTAATATAGTTTGGTGTGATTATTTGAGTCTGGGTGTCCAGGAAACCAAAGTGCAGTCTCCATTTACAATTTTTCCAGATACTTTCCTCATCCTTCCTTGCATGTGTCCTAACCTTTAGCACCACTCAAGTAGTAGTCCCCCAGTATGTAAATATATAGCATGATGCAAAAATATATATTTTAACCTTTATCTTATTGTTTTGAAAATATCAGTGAGCATCAAGAGGGTCAGGACTACAGATTAATACTATTTTAGTTTAATTCTTTACATAAGTTGATCTTAATAAACATTACATAAACAAATGAGTGAGATTGACTTCTTCCATTCATTAGCTGTGTGACATTTAGTCAGTTTGGAGTCTTGGTTTCCTTATCTGTGAACTGGGTATAGGAAGAGTTATAACTTTTGCCTGGGGATTGTGAAGGAAACACACACATCCTTTTTACGTCTTCTCTAGCTTCTTGAACCCTCTCCTAGTTTTGGCAGACAGTGGCAGAGAGAGCAGGCGGAGGGCTGTGGGGCCAAACTGCCCAGCAGCTGCAGTGGGTTTGCTTCACAGCTGCTGGTCAGGCTTTTGAGACTCTTCAATGTTAACCCTTTGGGTCTAGATTTTGAGAATACTATGACATGCTCGCTCAGTCTTCATTTCTTAATTTCTTGGTTTCTGCACACCTGGCAGAGATTATTTATCTGTTTTCTTGATCCATCCCTTCTGGCTAGCCTTCATATGCAAACAACTGTTTAGACACAAACTCTCCAATACATTTCTCAGATGCAGTTTTTTTTTTTAAATTTTTCTCTATGTCATTTCTCTTGTGCATGTTCTCTTCAAGAGCACAATACTTCAGGTATGGCCCAACAGGTACAAATATCTGCTAGATTCAAACCTTGGCTGTTTGGGACCTTCATATCTGCTCCTCATATCTCAAGTTATAGGGCTCTATTAGCAACCATGTTGTTCTCTTGTCTCACATCAAGCCATGAGCAACTGAAATGGTTCAGGGCATTTCCACAACAACTGCTGTCATAACAAGCCATCCTCTGTGTGTGCAGTTGGTGCGCTGACTCTCAAAGCAGAATGATGGAATTGTGAATTAGTATCTCACATTGCAACATGTTGATATTCCCTGAACCCACAACTCTTTTAATAAATCTTATACATTCAATTATTAAAAATTATAAATTTATAAATTATAAATCTTTTCCATTCCCATGTGTGTCTTCCTCTCATGCCCGGCTTAAGTCATAGGCTCCACTAGTCATTTGTCTGTATCTTCGTCCACACAATCTATACATTTCCCCCTAATTATTTGTCATGGGAAAATATATATAACTTGAAATTTATACTTTTAACCATTTCAATATATATAATTCAGTGATATTAGAAACAGTTAATGGTGTAAATTTTGCACACATACAAGAATAAAATAAACCAGTCCATCTTGGTCACTCTCCATTAAAATTTATCACATATGAGACTTGAGATCTTTCATACATACATACATACATACATACATACATACATACATATGTTTGTATGTTGTACATAGTTTTGCTTCAAATTCTGCTTACTGGAGTTAGTTATCATTAAAAGTGTACTAAATCTCAGGGGAGTCCAGAAAATGACAAGAAAATAGGATTAGCAATAATTACCTGAGTGGAGCAAGGAGTTAATGTCTAGTTATTACCAATCTAATAGATAGTATTTAGTAAGTAACTACCAAAGCCAGATGCACAATCCTGAAAAGATACGGTGTGCAATTTCTGCTTATATGTAGCTAACAATGTTCTTGGAAGATGGGACATGTTATCCGTTTAAACACATTTTAGGTTTTATCTCACCTGGGTTATTGCAATGGCTCCTTAGCCATTTGATAGGCTTTCTTGCCTATCAAAACATAGATTATCATTTAAAACTCAAACAACAGCTCTTGTAGAAAGTATTTTCCTGAATCTATTGTCACTGTGGCATGCAAACATTCATATTGTTTCACTTACTACTTAAAATAAATGCACTGATTTACATGCCTTTCCCCTACTTAACTGTACAGCCTTTGAGTGCTGGAGTGTCATTATTTATTGATTTATATCCTCCCGACTTAGCCATCAGAAGTGGTACAGAGTCAATACACAGTATGTTTTTACAGAGTTTATGAATTGAGTTTATGAATTTTATTCATAGTTCAGCATCCCCAAGACAGAAAAATGGACACGAATCAAGCAGATTCAGAAGAAAGAGTTTACCAGTAGAAAATTCAGTGAGAGAGTTTCTGTCCTTGGGAAGAAGGGATTTTGTCTGGAGAATACAAGGCAGCATTAGAAGGGATAACTTAATTCCAGCCAGCCAGGCAGCCAAGAACAGGCTGTGGCCAAAGTGTTGATGGATGACAGCTGGAAGTATGGCTCGTGAACCAACTAAAAATGACACATCAATCTGAGCTGCAAAAGAAATCACTGCAGCTCCAGAGACTTCCGTCTCTTTAAAATATCACTCTACATGACTGTGTAATAAGAACACCTCAAATTGTTCTAGCACTTTACAACTTTACACTCTACACGCTCATACACATGATCCCATGGAAACCTCCTAATGATCCTTCTAAGGACAAGTCAGTCCTGCCTCAGAATGGGAAAAACAAGGCTCAATAAACTTCCGTGACTAGCCCAGTATCATGAAGATCAGAGGTAGTCATCAGAACACAAGTAGGTCTTCAAATAAGGGAGAAGGAGAAGAAATAAGGTAAGAAAACCAAATGTCAAGAACAGAACAAAATCTATATGGTGTGTGCATTGCATTTTATTCTGTGAACTATTACCTTCATCGTTGCTGTTCTTTTTGAGATAGATTAGGACCTTGAGGCCAGATAATGAGGTGATCCTAGGCTAATAGTAAGTAATACAGCATGTATGGATTAGGTCACTTTTTATTTAAAACCACAAGATAGAACTATATAGTTGGTATTGTTATTTACAGCTAAAATGAAGAAATTGAGACCCAGAAAATTTAAGTAATTTGCTTAGAAATCCACAACGTTTAGCGAAAATGAGCAGCTGATTCTTATTTGAATCAAGCATCAGTGTGATTTAGCCAAAGGAAGTAAGTTCTCCCCTTTATTTTGCTACACCAAGAAATGAATTCTATGCCAAGAATGTTTACCTAGACCAATATCATGAAGCATTTCCCATGTTTTCCTCTGAGATGGTGGTTTCTTGTCTCTCACTTCTGTATTTACCATGTTTCTTAGTATAGTGAGAGAGAAAGGTCTTCATATGCATTTCTAAGTTTCACAACACAATATTATAGAAGAATTCATTTCCTCGTTATATGTTCTTAGAATCTATGTCAAATCAAGCAAACAGTTGCAAATACACACATTTATTTCTGGGTTCTCTGTTCTATTCCATTGTTCCATATGGCTCTTTTTTAGGTTGGTTCCATGTTGCTTGAGTTATCTTAGCTGTGAAGTGTATTCTGAAGCTACACAATTAGATAGCTCCAGCTTTGTTTTCGTTGCTTAAGATTTCTGTGGCTATCTGGAGATCTTCTGAAGTTCCATATAAATTTGGGGGTTGTCTCCCATTTCTATACACATTACTACTTTTACATGAATTGCATCAAATATGCACAATCAACAGAATTAGAAAATATTTACAAAAGACTGATCTGACATTGGTTTAATATGGAAATATAAAGAATTCAGTAACAAAAACCCTACAAAAGGTACAAAAATGTGAATAGAAACTCCTCAAAATTAGATACAAATAAGCAATAGATGTATGAAAAATGGTTGACATCATTATACAGCAAATGAAAATCTAAACTACAATGATACATAAATAATATATCATCTTGTAGCTTTTAGAGTGGCTATTAGCAAAAGCACAAAGATAAGGGGTTACAAAGTTGTGCAGAAAACAAAGCTTTGGCACACTTATGGTGAAACTGTAAAATAGTAATACCATTCTATAGAAGAGTTTGGAAGCTCCCTAAGCTCAATCATACCATGGGGGCATTTGTTCATAGCAGCATTGTATGTAATGGCCAGAAGCTGGAAACAACCTAGATGCCCCTCAACTGAAGAATGGGTAAAGAAAGTGTGGCACATTTACACAATAGAGTACTACTCAGAAGTAAACAACAACAGCAACAAATAAACTAACAATGACATCTTGAATTTTGCATGCAAATAAATGGATGGAATTGGAAAGCACTATCCTGAGTGAGGTAACCCAGACCCCCAAAAATGAATGTGGTATGTACTCACTCATAAATGAATACTAGCTCTAAACAAAGAACGTTGAGCCTATTGTTCATGATCCTAGAGAACCTAAGTAATAAAGTGAACCCAAAGGAAAACATATATAGACCCACCTGGAAACTGGAAACAGACCAGATCACCTGACAAAATCGGGAGCATGAGGGTGGGAGGTAGAAGGAAGGAGAGAAGGGGAAGAAAAGGGGAGTGGGGGGTTGAGGAGAACGTGAGGAAGTGGGATAGTCAAAATGGAGGAAGAACGGATACGAGAGCAAGGAAAGAGATTTCTTGATTGAGGGAACCGATATGAGGTTAGCAAGAAACCTGGCTCTAGAAAATTCCCAGAAATCCACAAGGATGACCACAGCTATGACACTAAGAAATAGAGGAGAGGGTGCCTGAACTGGTATTTCCCTGTATTCAGACTGATGATTATTTTAAATATCACCATAGAACCTTCATCCAGCAACTGATGGAAACAGAAGCAGAGACATACATTGAAACACTGTACTGAGCTCCCAAGGTCCACTTGAAAAGTAGAAGGAATGAGAATATGAGCAAAGAGGTCAAGACCATGAAGGGTTCTTCCACTGAAACAGTTTACCTAAACTAATGGGAGCTCACCAACTCTAGCTGGACAGGAATGGAACAAGCATAGAACCAAACTAGTCCCTCTGAATGTGGTTAACATTTGTATGGCTGGGGCAGACTGAGGGGCCACTGAAGTGGCACTGAGATTTATCTCTACTGCATGTACTGGCTTTTGGGGATCCTGTTGTCTTTGGATGTGTACCTTGTTTAGTCTGGATGTAGTAGGGAGGGACTTGGATCTTTCCCAAAGCAATGTGTCTTAGTCTCTCTTAGGATTAGAGGGGGGGTGGGGTGGAAGGGTGTGTGGAGGAAATGGGAGG